>NC_047670.1:34719292-34996792 GCF_011762505.2 Arvicanthis niloticus | reverse complement strand
AAGAATAGAACTTGCTTTTTTCTAAGTGTTAGAAACAAAAAGATTGATTGAAGGTAGTTAGACATTTATACACATATGCCCAGGCTCATCCAAACCCTTGATAGGCCTGGTACTAGAAGGCCTATCTAAGTAGAAGATGAAGGAGAAATCCAAGCAGCCTTCGAGGGGCCAGTGCTAAGCTAATTTACTCTGCCCTTTGACCTCTGAATATCCTTGGCTTGCTCACTGGCTGGAAGAACCGTAATAGAGGAGGCATTCAAACTCCTGAAAAAGTTGTTTTTCCTTTGCTCCTAGCTCCTAATGACCAAAGCTCTGTCCTTGGCCCGCGCTCACCTTTCACTCTATTATCCAAAGCAATTATTTGACTTTTCAGCTCATTATATTATTAACATTATTTGATTCAAGTGAGGGCTCACCTTGTCATCTGCACACACGCTGCAAGTGGTAACCCTGGTACTCCTACAAAGCAGATGGGACCCTGTGCTGGTTTGAATATCCTTGGCCCAGGGAGTGGCACTATCTGGAGATGTGGCCTTGTTGGAATGGGTGTGGCCTTGTTAGAGGAAGTGGTGGGGGTGAGCTTTGAGAGCTTCCTCCTAGCAGCCTGGGGATGCCAGTCTTCTGTTTGCCTTTGGAACAAGATGTAGAGCTCTCAGTTTTGCCTGCATCATGCCCACCTAGGCACTGCCGTGCTCCCACCTTGACGATAATGGACTGAACCTCTGAACCTGTAAGCCAGTCCCAATTAAATGTTGTCCTTTATAAGAGTTTCCTTAGTCATGGTGACTGTTTACAGCAGTAAAACCCTAAGATAGACCCCAATGAGGCTCCATCTTCCCCATTCTCCATTATGCCTCTGTTCAGTTGTGGTCAGTTCAGGAACTTAACAGAACCCACCCACTAGACATCACACCCTGCACTAGACTCTGAGGAGAGGGCAAGAGATCAACCCTTCTGTATTCAGAGACACCACACTGACAGGAGAGGCACAGTGGGCCAGCAGACATCTATAGGGTCTGAGGCACAGCCTGTTCCAAGGTGCAGAGGGTGTGAGGACAGGGCAGACAGGTGAGGAAGAGCAGAGAAGACTTTCAGAGAAGCTGGCATGTGGACCACAGTGGAAGGATGAATAGGGTTGGTGCAACAGAAGATGGGCCAAGCGAAGATGCACACAAAAGCACAAAGCACAGAGTATAGAACAGAGGGTCATCGGTCCCTTTCAGAGATGTAACTGCTCACCCATGTCATCAGCATGCCTCAGAAGCTCAGGAATGGCCCTGACTCCTGTCCTTAGCTCTAATCCTTATCTCCTGGATAAGTGATCCTTTTGTCACAGGCTCTCTGCTATCACCTACATCTGCCTCTAGACTCCTGGTCCCATTGCCATGCTTGGATGTCTGTTTTGTCTTTGAGCAGCTGAATTCTTTGGGGGTATGACCTATCACTATGAGAACACTCCTTCCACCCTACCTAGAAGCCAGGCCAGTCCTAACTCCGCAACGGAGATACTAACGCATGTGCATGGAGCTATAAGCTGTCTGCTGAAGCAAGTATAAAAATACACAAGTGGGAGATGTGGTTCTGGGAAGATCCAGGAGACTAACCTGCCTCCTGTTAGGAAACACTCGTACATGGGAGCCAGGGGAGGTATGATATGAAGCCTGGCAAGTCCTGACTTGTCTTCCCAGAGGTTAGAGGTAGTAACAGTGGACAGACTAGAAACAAAGACTAAGGCCAGCGTAACAGACTGTTGCAGAAGCCTGAGCAATGTGGAAAGAGGAAGCCAGGCCTTTATGCTGCTCGCTCGTGGCTAGAGCAAGCATGGAGAGCAGTGCCCAGATGCGTGACACATGCTTGCCCTGCCCCCAACCCTTCCAGTGATCCAATGCTCATCACTGTGGGCCTGACCACCTCTGCCATTGACTTCTTTTTCCCTTCTTTCTTCTGGTCCTCCTGCTCCTCCTCTTCTTCCTATCCTCTTTCCCTCTATAGTGTCTTTTCTTCCTCCTCTTCCTCTTCTTCCTCATTCTTTCTCCCTCCCTCTCTTCCTTCCTCCGTCCCCTCCCTTCTCCTTCACTTCATCCTTTCATCCCTCTCTGTCTCCCTCCAACTTGTCTTCTCTTTCCCCTTCTCCCTCCTTCCTCTGTTTCTCTCTCTCCCCCTCCACTTCATCTTGCTCATCCCTCCCTCTCTTACTTTCTTTTCCCTTCCTTCTTTCTCCATCTTTCCCTTCCCTCCTCTCCACTCTTCTCTATCCTTTCTGATCCTCTCCCCTTCCTTCTCCTCTTCCTCCTCTTCTTCCTCCTCCTCCTCCCCCTTTCTCTTCATCCCATTCTTCACTGTGCCTTGCCTCTTGTGTCTAACTCATTTCTGTCTGGTGAGAGGAGACAGAAAAGGAAGCCTTAGGTCTAAGAGAGCCCAGCTGAAGAGCAGTTAGCAGGTATCCAGAGGGGCAGGTGGCAGGGAGACACCCGGTTATTATAAGTCAGACTGCACACATAAGGGGGAAGAAGGGAGGAAGAGAGGAGAGAGAGAGAGAGAGAGAGAGAGAGAGAGAGAGAGAGAACACAATAGGGACAGAAGGCCTAATTAGGGTCAGGGTTTTCACAAGTCTAACTACAGAAGGCTTAAAAATATTTAAGAAACACAACACAAACAAGCAAAAAGAGCCTTTCCTCTGGACTCCTTTGCCTTGAGAGCCTAGAAAGGAAACTGCAGCCCTCACAGGAGTCCTGTCAGGCAGGAGGTGCTGGGTGGGCGTCTACTGAAAAGCACCCAGGGCTCTGGCCACCCTCTGCCTCTCCCATGACCACCTGCCACCTCGACTGTGACCCAGAGCTGTCTTCAGTGATTCTGCACAGGTCACAGCAACCTGTTTACGGACATCTAGAGTTCCCAGGCACTCTTAGGACAAGGGACTCAGGCTGTGTCCAAATGGGCAGCAAAGCCTTGGTCAGAGAACTCATTCCTCTCTTTCTATTTATACCGATGTAAACACTCGCCAGGGAAACAAGGCATGTGGGCATGCGCAGCCCTGTAGGCCCTCGGGTGGCTGCAAAAGGCAACTGGAAAGTCACATGTCATAACACTGGAAAGTACATATGCAGCTATTCTTAGCCTTGGAATGTATACACTGTCTGCCTGCCCAGCAGCCCTTGTACAGAGCTCTAGAAACCGTGGAAGTGCCTGCAGCATAAACAAATCCAGAATCTCCTAGGACAGAGAATTTGCCAACTGAAAGGCCCGGGCTTTGTGGTTTTATTCCGAGCCTAAGGTAGAAATCTTGAGAGGACAAGACAGACCCAGCATCAGTGGATGTCACCGCAGCAAAACAAGGTAAGTGTCCCTCATATGTCATTCTTCAGCAGGCAGACTGCCTGTGTCACCAATAAACCACAGAAGTGTTTGGTCTTTGTCCTTTGTTGATTACATCTTTAAAATAAGAACCAAAGTGCACAACGTCTTCTATCTAGATCTTGCAGCAGCCCACTGTGATCCTATCACTTCTGTGACCAGACGACCACACCCCCGAATAGTAGTAGCCTTGGTGAATAACTAGCCCTCAGAAAGATTCATAGATGAATTAACTGGCAAACCTGATAAGGACCTGGACAAAGGCATACATGTCTTGTCAAAGGCATAGACTATGCTTGTGTCAGGCTAATATGTGAGTCTCTATTCACTTTGGTTGGAAGATGCCTACGAGTAGCCGGAGATGATGCTATGTGTCTTTTATCACTGAAGATAATAACAGCCTGAAGCAATCATTCTGTGGTCTAGGGTGAGGGTGGTTTCCTCTTTGATTTTCAGTGTACTCTACTGTTCAGGATTCCACTGTCTTGGTAAATAGATAGCAGTGAGTGTGACTTGGAGCCCCCACAGCCAACCCCTCCAGCATGCTGTGAGAAAGCCTTGGCTTTGCTTCCGTTTGAAGCTTCCCTCCTTCTTTGTAGGATGGATGAGGAGTTACCAGATGGGGTTGTCTTCAAAGACCACAACTTCTCCTCTGACTTGTTAAGACAGCTCAATGGCTTAAGACAGAGCAAGATCCTGACTGATGTGAGCATCTGCTCTGGGACCTGGGAGGTCCCTTGCCACCGCAACGTGCTGGCCTCCAGCAGCCCCTACTTCAAGGCCATGTTCTGCAGCCACTTCCGGGAGAGCAGAGAGGCCAAGGTGCAGCTAAAAGGCATCAGTTCCACGACTCTGGAGCAGGTCATCACGTATGTGTACACAGGAGAGGTGCATATCTCAGCTGCCAGCGTCCTTCCGCTGATGGAGGCAGCTGCCATGCTGCAGTATCCCCGGATGTTTGAGGCCTGCTCCTCATACCTCCAGAGCCAGCTGGCCCCCAGCAACTGCCTGGGCCTGGTCAGACTCGCAGAAATCTTAAACTGCGACAGCCTTAAGAAAAAAGCGAGGGAGGTGGCCCTGACTTACTTCCCAGAGGTGGCAGCATCAGCTGACCTGAAGGAGCTCTGTGCCATGGAGCTGCAGGACTACCTGGGAGATGACAGGCTCTGTGGAGAGGAGGAAAAGGTGTTTGAGGCCCTCATGGCTTGGGTAAAGCATGATCTCCAAGCCCGGTGGAGGTACATGCAGGAACTGTTGCAGCAGGTTCGTCTGCAGTATATCCACCCAGCCTTCTTCCATAACTTCATCGCCAATGATGCCCTCCTCCAGTCCTCACCTGCTTGCCGAGCCATCCTGGAGATGGCCAGGAAGCAGATATTCTCTTTGTATGGTCCCAATGCCCAGGATTGTAAACTCCTATGGCACATGCCCCCACGGAGCTCCTACCAAGACTTCCTCCTCCTCCTTGGGGGACGGAAGGACAACCAGCAGACCACCAGGGATGTCTTGCTCTACAGTGTACAGACTGGCCAGTGGCAGAGCCTAGCCAAACTTCCCACAAGGTTGTACAAGGCCTCAGCTGTTACCTTGCACCGAAGCGTCTATGTGCTCGGGGGCATGGCTGTCAGTGAGGGGAAGAGTCTCATCAGCTGTGGTGTTTATATCTTCTCTCTGAAACTCAACCAGTGGAGGATGGGGGAGCCCATGCTGGCAGCCCGCTACTCCCATAGAAGCACTGCCCACAGGAACTTCATCTTCTCCATTGGGGGTACTGGAGAAGGGCAGGAGCTTCTGGGCTCCATGGAGAGGTATGACAGCATCTGTGATGTCTGGGAGAGCATGGCCAGCATGCCAGTGGCTGTGCTCCATCCTGCTGTTGCAGTGAAGGACCAAAGGCTCTATCTTTTTGGGGGTGAAGACATCATGCAGAACCCCGTGCGCCTTATCCAGGTAATCCATTGGTCCTTCTCATTATGTTAGTACCAAGTGTGTTTGCATACATACACACATATGCATATAATACATATATAAATAAACATGCCTAATATAATGGCATATACATATGTATATGTGTGTCTATAGTCATGCAAAGAAGCATTCACATGCACATCTATAACAGCATAAACATGCACACATATGTACACATATATGTATATGCACATACATAATTATATATAGATATACTCATAGGCACATGCATACATACATGGTATATACATACATGTGTATACAAACATACATATGCATGTATTCAGTCATGTGTACATTCATTCACATGAACATATATAGCAAACTATAAATATGTATACACATATATATACACACACACATAATTACATGACATAATCATATATACATTTATACATATGTAATGACATGCATATACATATGCAGACACACACATATACATACATGCATACATAATGACAAACATATGTGCATACATACATATGCATGTATATATTCATGGGTATGCATGTGCACACATATTGTATACATGTATGTATGTACACTTGCATATATATGTATACACTTACATATACATGCATTCATGTTCATATGTAAATCAGCTATATATGTGCCCAGATGTCATAAATATGTATGTGCATACATGCATTCTTGTATACCCATATACACAGACATATCTTTGCACATATCTATGTATATATGTAGGCATTTGTATGTATATTCATACAATCATATTTATCAAGGCATGCACATGTACATGTATACACCTCTGTAAATGCAGACACATAATGGAATAGACACATCTGTACACATGAGCATATACATGCCCATTTGTGCATATATGTGTACATATTCATATGCACATGTGTGCACATAAATGCATACATATGTACAAATGTGTGCACATATGAGAAAAAATACATATGTGTGCACACACATGCTCACATAGGCACACGCTGAGAAAGTGCACACACACATGCACACGTTTGTGTTTTGCAGAGAACGAAGAGGAGCAACTTTCGGTGTTATTTTATTTAGGAATTCTCATTGTGAGACTAATGCACTCCCGTCCACACAGAGCTTGTTTTCACTTGAAGGAAAAATAACCTAGAAGTCCAGGCTGAGACAAACTAAGCAAAGCCCTTTTGGATGCTAGTATTTCCCCTAACCCATATCGGTAAGTCTTCAGAAAAGCCTCCAAGTCTACTCCACCCTCAACCAACAAATTCCCTGGAACCTGACCTTGGATCTGCTGACTCCAAGTCTCTTAGCACAGGATTCGGCATCTGTGCTTTGCAAAAGTCTCCAGGAGGCTCTAAAGCATAGCTAGGACTGGGAACCTATGCCTTAAATGACAGGAGAAATTCACTTCACTTAAACAATCTCAGAGAAGTGTTTGATAACGGCCCCCATCAGAATATCAAGTGTTACCCAGTTTCATACAAGCTTCTAACAATTGTTCTGTAAATGGTAAGCTTCTCTTTGCCATACAGAAGACCCCAAGGGTCTGTTCACCCATGTATGTCACATTGAATATTGGCCACTGAAAAGGCTCTGGAGACCTGGGAGGAAACAGAAAATTACATTTAACCTTCAAGGAGTTTACAAGACAGTTGTAATTCAGAATCTGAAGATATAGGTGCTCTGAGAGCTTGGGCGGGGGGCGGGGGGGGGGGCGTAGGGGGGGAGGAGGTGTCCTGAATGGGACCTGAGGAGATAACACAGAGTACGAGGGTCCAGAGGACTTTGAAAAGGCTGGGCAGTGGTGGCGCACGCCTTTAATCCCAACACTTGGGAGGCAGAGGCAGGCAGATTTCTGAGTTCAAGGCCAGCCTGGTCTACAGAGTGAGTTCCAAGACAGCTGGGGCTATACAGAGAAACCCTGTCTCGAAAAACAAAAACTTTGAAAAGAACTCTGTGTTTGGCTTATGCTGATTTGAGCAACGAAGCAGAGGAGGAGAGCTGGCAGGTAAGAAAGGATAAAAGAGAAAGGGAGAGTCCAAGTGGATGCTGAGATGCATGGGAGAGGGGGCCTGACTTGGAGCTAAGAGCTTTCTGACAGCTGAAGACATCAGTTATCTGCAGAAGGAGGGAATAATCCTGGATAAAGGTCCTTTGTACAAAAGCCCAGAAAGAAAAAAAAGAGGTCTAGCCCACTGCCCAGGGAGCTGAGAGCATGGCACACGGTTGCCAGGTAGAACAAGGAGAAAGAAGGCTGTATGCAGGACAGCCGCTGAGGAGAACAGGTGTTAGCCCCTATGTAATCTTCATCATCTTCATCCCACACTAACCCAGCAACCTCCTCTACCCAGATGCTGCCTCCAAGCCCCTCCCATCAAGATTCTGGAACATTCCAGAAGGGCTGGTGGAGATGAAGCTGTTACAGCTGGACTTTGTAAATCTTGTCAAGAAACTGGGGTGGTAACCTGACAGGATGGGCAGAGAGGGCATCAAAGCATTTCGTGTATGATGGGGAAGCAACCAGATTTGCATTTTAGCTCCCTCTATGCTGATAGAAGAGGGACTGGGGAAGGGCCAGGAGATTCTCCCAGAAGTCCAGGCAAAGAATGATGATGGCTCAGACACTATCAGAGTCTCTGGGGTTAGTTCCCCTGCCCTTCTCTCTTTCATCCCACACTCTCCCGGGCCATCTAGAGAGAGCCTCAGTCTTTAGAAGTACCGTTCTCAGTCCCACACATTGACTTGAGCTGGAAAAGACTCAAGAGTTCCACCAGCACACATTTGTGGAAAGCTAGAACCCCTCCCCTCCACCCCATGCTCTGTCTCTGGCTGTTTTTCATAATAGAATCAACAAATTATGCTGGTGACTTTACACTACAAAACTGTCACCAACTTCCTAAGAATAAACGCGAAACTACAACAAAGCCAAATAAATACAAACTTGTGAGTGATCCTTTTGTGTTATAACTGAGGAAAGCCAGGAATGGGTGAAAGTCTTCATTTACATGCTTTTCTTTTCTGCCTAGCGTTGGCTTCGAGGTGGACTTTCGACTCAGTTAAACAGAGTTTAAAATGAATGCTGAGGGTCACTTGATGGAGCAGGATAGGATTTCAGGCAGAGCAGAGTTTTCTCCATCTGACGCCTGTGTTCTTTCCAGCGCTGTCTTTCAATGGTGACACTAGACGAGGTAAATGTGTATGGTCCCTTTCTACCTGGCCTTCGTTCTGCCTCTGCTGCTGGATGACAATACAGATCTCATACTATAAGGGGAAGATCACTTCACGGTTACCTTGCCACAGCCACACAAAGCTGAGGGAACAGAAGGCCAGGAAGAAATCACTCACTCGAGTAACATGCAAGCAGCATTTGCTTTTCCTCTGAGGATCCCAGTTCTCAAGGAGTGTGGCATCGATGTATTTTCAAATGAAGCAAAGGAATTTTCCCAGCCACTGTGACTATACCCAACCTCCTTCAGGCTTCAACAGGAAGAGGGAATGATGTAGATCCCAAGGGGGCTTGGTCATCCATCAAGATACTGTAAAATGAATACAGGCAAAGGGACTGTTTGTGTGTGTGTGTGTGTGTGTGTGTGTGTGTGTGTGTGTGTGTTTTGCCTGCTTACATATCAGAGAGTCACATGCATGCAGAAGCTCTAGGGACCAGAAGAAGACATTTGATTCTCTGGAATTGGAATTAAAGACACTTGTAAGCCACCATGTGAGTTGCTCAGAATTGAACCCAGGTCCTCTGGGACAGCAGCCAGTTCTCTTAAACACTGAACCACCTCTCCAGCCCCTACTTAGTGTTTTTAAAACAAAGTCTCATGTAGCCCAAGCTGACCTCAAACTCCCTGTGCCAAGGATGACCTCTTGCCTCCACCTCTTAAGTGTTAGGATTACAGGTGACACCAACCATACCCTGTTTATGTGGCTCTAGGATCAGTACATACATACATACATACATACATACATACATACACATACATACATACTACACATACTCTACCAAGTGCCTTACATCCTCAGCCTCCAATTTTTTATCTAATGGTAAGAATAAGGTCCTTGATAAAGCCAGAAACTATATTTTATATGCAAAGAAGTTTCAGTCACAACTACTTTTGTTTCTTCCTTTCTTATGTGGAATCCATTCTTTATCTCCTGTGCTAAGTTTTGCCTATTACGAATTAGCTTACATTTAATATTTGAATTTTATTCTAGGAAATCAATAAAAGAGGGAATCCTGATTCAATCCATATTTCAGAGGGTGGCTAACAAGCCTGCCTTCTCCTCTTTGATTTGTCCTCTTCTCTTGCTTCTCTTCATTCCTAAAAAAAACCCTCTAATTCCTCTCAGGCATAAACTGTTCCAAAGGCTTCCTTAGATAGATTCAAGCTTATTCTTGGGTCTCTGACCCTCTCGGCTACACTGGAACATTTAGAAATATAAACATGAGCTAGAAATAAAAATTATTAGAAAAATAATCGGTTTCCTAAATATCCAACCTCCTCCATTTCTTATTAAAAGAATAAAATATCCCAAGAAGGGAAGTGAAGTGTCTTCCCCAGTAGGTAGACTCTTGGTCCGTTCAATGGAATGGACTCTTGGTCCGTTCAATGGAAATACTGCCATTGGTCTCATGGGGTCACATGACTAACTTCTAGTACATTCTTCTTTCTGCCAGCGATTGTTCATTTGCTGAGAGTAATACCCACAGTTTAAAACATGAAAAGAAATAGAAAGAAAAATTTCATTTCTGATTCACCTTCTAAATGACTACTTGGGTCAGTGAGATGGCTCAGCAGGCAATGACTCTTGTCACAGGACTGACGTTAAAACTCTGGAACGCACATGGTGGAACAGGAGAACCAAAACCTGAAAGCTATGCTTTGATCTTCACTCTTGAGCTGAGACATCTACACCATACAAACACACATATACACACACATACACACACACATTCACACACACACATTTACACGCACAGAGACACATTCATACACACACATTCACACACATTCATACACACATTTACATACACATACATTCACACACAAATACACACACATTCACACACACATTCATACACACACACAGTCATACACACACATTCACACATACATTCACACATACACATTCACACACATGCACACACATTCATACATACATTTATATACACACATTCACCCACACACATTCATACACACATTTACATACATATACATTCACACACATTTACACACAGAGACACATTCATACACAAACATTCACACACATTCACACACATACACACACATTCATACACACATTTATATATACACACATTCATACACACATTCACACACATTCACACACATTCACACACATACACACACATTCATACACATATTTATATACACACACATTCACACACACACATTCACATACATTCATATACACACACACATTCACACACACATACACACATTCATACACACATTCACACACACATGTTCACACACACTAGAGAAAAATTTTAACAAACAACTACCTCTTTCCCCTTCTAAAGAAGCTAACTGTAAATTTTGTTACCATGATTCTGTTTCCCCCATCAGGTTTACCACATTTCCAGAAACACGTGGTACAAAATGGAGACAAGGATGATCAAGAACGTGTGTGCCCCCGCAGTGGTACTGGGGGAAAAGATCGTCATTGTAGGAGGTGAGTTAACCGAGGATGGGTGTCCGGGGACAAACTTGGCAGCTCTTAGGGGAAATGGTTGCTGGTGCTGACAGGGAAACGTTATTCTATGGACAAGTCTTTTTTAAAACACAATCTCTGGGGAAAATATGGAAAACTGGGCAAGGCTATCCACCTGGAAGCTTCTCCATGCCTCTCTGTATAAACAAGGGATGAAATGGTGCCTGTTCTGCAGAGGTGCTGCCATGATAGAGTTGTTCTAGACACACAGTGAAGAGGAGACATTCACTGCTGTTGACACTAGCTAGCTGTGGTGGCCCAAACCTGCAATTTGAGGACCTGGGAGGTGGAAACAGGATCATCACTAGTTTGAAGCCAGTCTGGGCTACATAGTGAGTTCCAGATCAGACTAGACAACAGTGTGTGACCCTGTCTCAAAATAATAATAATTAATAACATTACTGTTATTATAAGTAATCATAAACGATGATGATGATATTTCTAATAAGAACAACAATGGCTACCAGTGCATCATTTCTCTGTAAGTGCATAATATATTATGGTTAAGAGGGCTGGTGTAGGGGTCAACAAGATCTGAGTTCAAATCCCAACTCTACCACTAAATGGTTACATACTTTTTATAAGTTATTCATCTTTCCATGTCTTGGTTTGCCTGTCAGTAAAATAGAGACCCTCAAAGTAACTGCCTGCCATGGGCATCCATTTCTGAGTTTCAAAGAAGGACTTCTTCCTTAAATGGCTATGGCTCTGGGGTAAAGTAGGAGAGATAAAAATGCCAACGAGGCTGAGGAAGCTTCCGGAAGGCAGAATCTGCCCCTACTCTGCCACTGTCTTACATGCTGCCTATATTTGGACTAGAGCCAGAGAGATCCAGCTGTGAGACCCAGCTCTGCCACATGTCAGGTTGCAGCTGGGTACCTGAACATCTGTGCTTCAGCTCAGGGTCTCAGCCTGGTGTGGGCGGGGAGCAGAAGCATTCCTCAACCACTGACCCACAGTCGCAGGTGAGCAACCCACAGTTGTTCATGTTATTGGATTTTCAGGTTATACAAGGAGGATTCTTGCTTATGATCCTCAGTCCAACAAATTTGTCAAGTGTGCAGACATGAAAGACCGAAGGATGCACCATGGGGCCACGGTGATGGGGAACAAGCTATACGTAACAGGTGGACGGCGGCTGACCACAGACTGTAACATCGAGGACTCGGCTTCCTTTGACTGCTATGACCCAGAGACGGACACCTGGACATCCCAGGGACAGCTACCTCACACACTCTTTGACCATGCCTGCCTGACTCTCCAGTGTATACCCCACATGCCCAGCCTCTCCTGAGGGCCACATGAACTTATCTGGGTTCAAAAATCTGTGTGTTGGAAGAGACTGCAACCCGGCTCTAGAGCCTAGAGCTGAGGGGAGTCAAAATTACCACTCTCCACAGAGTAGCCTTCTTTTTAAAATGCCAGTGGATGCTTTTTGAAAATTCCATCCTTACCTCTTGAACCAATGTCAGAGACTGCACTATTATAACTGGATAGGTCTAGTTCACATCCCTCCAGATGGAAGTGGGGTTAACTACTTGATTGACAGCCCAAACTACATTAAATAAGACAGAAGAGGTTTCTCAGAGGAAAAAAGGATTCTGGACAGGGACATAGTCACACACATGGACACACACATGGGGACACACACACCCTTGCCCAGGTCACCCCTAACATCCAGAGTGAGAGGCCCAAGGGACCCAAGAGAAACTTTGAACCTTTGGAATCACCCCTCAGGCCAGGTGACAGAATCTGTGACTGTTTCTATACATTCTATGGATACAGCACATTGAAAGTAGGCTCAGTTCAGTATCTACATAGGGTTTGCAAAATTATCCTGCAGTGAAGAACATAAGAACAGAACAAAATTTGCTTCCAGTGCCTGTTTTCTTCCAGGCTCCAGGAAGCTATAAAGCCGCAGAATTAAACCAGAGCTTCACTTCAGTAAGTGTTGTGAGAATGGGCTTTCTGGGGAAAGCCAAAAGATTCTCTCAGCCAGCCTCTGGATGTCAGAGATGACCCTCCTTGTGTCCCTTTCACTTTCAAGTGTCCTTCATACTCTGCTCAATGACAAGCCCATGTAAAAGCTCATCAGAGGCTCTCAGGGCTGCCCAAGTGATCTGATCACAGGAAAGACATTTGGAAACAGCATTGAGTAGTCCCATTCAAGATGGATGCCCAGGGGTTCTCTGGAGTGAGGGCCACAGTTCTATATTTCTGAAAGGTATCCTAGGTGACCCTAGGTGGAGCCATGATGGAGAACTGAGGCCCAGTTCTGCTGTGATCACTGAAGACCACCATGGCTATTTTCTTATCCATCCTATCCTGGCCAATACTAGGCAATCTCAGTATTGTAAGTAAAGTTATTTTCCATCCATGGAAGCTTCTGGAGTAAGTTCTGCTGTTCTGTGCCTGGTTCTAGAGTGCTCACATGCTGGGGCCGCTCTTTCTTCTCGGTATTACAAAGGCTTCTCCTTTTTCCTGCTTTCTGACCTTAGCACCTCAGGCCTTCTCTATAAGGCAAACTTAATTATGGTGCAGGGACTCTGCCTGCACCATTGTCCCTGCCCCACAGCCTACATGCCACACCCTTCTCTCTCTCCCTTTTTCTGAGACAGAGTTTCACTTGGCCTAGGTTGACCTCAAACGCTATGTAGCCTTGACCTTCTATTCCTCTTACCTCCACTGCCTGAGCTGTGGGATTATAGGTATGTTCCACCATTCCTGGTTTATGCTTCACTCGAGATCAAACCCAAGGCATTGTACACGCTAGACAAGGATTCCACCAAGGAAACTACACTCCTAGCTCTAATCCATTCTCTTTGAAGTTCTCTAGTCAGGCTCTTAGTCCCATCTCTCCTTGAATATGAACTTGGAAAGGTACCAAGTAATGCAAACACCGCCCAAACAGTCCAGTTTCATTTGTGGCCCACACTGACTGACCACACAGTATAGCAATGCCCAAGGAACTACCTTCCTTTCCCCACTTCCATGACACCTCTTGCTCTGGCTTCTCTTGGCTCTGAGTTAGTTTTGTCTCCTCATTTTCATGACTTAGACTAAACGGAGATTATGCTTGAAATCTCAATTCTTGGGTCATTTTTTTTCTTATCTCCTTGGATGGGTAAATTCATAAAAAGCATGTACTTGTATATGACTCCTCTTCTGACTTCAGCAGGCACCAGGCATGCACATAGTGCTGATATGTGCAGATAAAATATACATACATATAAAATACACCCATCAGCATATACATGCTAGCACACACATGTGGTGTGTGTGTGTGTGTGTGTGTGTGTGTGTGTGTGTGTGTGTGTTAAAGACAGTTCATCCCCTTGTTCTTCCAATCACTCTCAGCTCACTCAGGTAAGCATCAGAGATTGGTACCCTTCCTCAAACCCCACTGCAGGATCTCCACTCTTGTTTTAGAACCTCGTCTCCCATCTGGCCTCTCTATTTAATTTAGCAGCAGCCATGCTGCCAGTCAGGATTACACATCCCAAGCAGTCCTCTTTCCCGTGTCCACACTTGCCATTCCTTCTTCCAGGAAATCCTTTTCCCAAACTTCAACCTGCAAGGCTCACCTCCAGCTCCCTGTATCTCTGTTCAGAGTGTCTCCCTTGCCTGGACACCCTTCATCTATCTATCCACTCATTCTCCCAGGGACATCCCTAAAACAGACAACAAATATACCCCAGTCCCCGTGCCTTCCTTGTGACTTCTCCAGGACAACCCATCCTCACCTCCTGACCAGCCCCCTAAAGTGACAGGAGCCTTCCATCCTCGTCTCCCATATCCTTCCTTCCTTGAACAATATACCCAGCTCTGTTTTCCTGCTCATGTTACCGTCCAGCTCAGCATGCTTTAGAATGCCCCAATCTTTTCTCTATCCTTAAGAGACTTGCATAATCCTACAGCATCTGCCTCAGCCTTTGTCACGCCCATTCCCCATGGCTGCAACAGCCTCTGTTTTCCCCCACCTCCCTCCTTCTTTCCTCCCTTCCCTTCCTACCTCTGCCCTAGGTCTTTGTGTGTGTAATTATCTCTGCTGATAAACAGGTCCCCTAACTTCACCAGTTGTAATTTCGATTTGCACTTTACTCAATAGATCAAGAAGCATTGCATTCCCCTCTGGGGCTTGGGTCAACTCTCTAATTAAATGCCTCCGTTGTCTCTTATACTTTCCCTGAGGTAGTTAATGCTGATTGTCAACTTAATTGGCTCTAGATCACCTGGAAGACCAACCTCTGGGTATGTATTAAAAATCCCGGCATGGGGCTTCTTCCCTGCCTTGGACCATTATGTTCCCAGATGAAAGACACATGCAGCCCTATATTTGTAAGTAGCCTGAGGCAGCACAATGGCTGGGCAGCTGCCTACTGTCTTCGCTGTTAGAATCTACCTTCCTATCGACAACCCCAAGTTATCAATCACTTACTATTTACTATGTTCCATCTTGGCTGAGCTTAACCCAATTTGGCAGCCCTCTGGGTTAAAAAAAAAAAAAAAAAAAAAAAATGCCAAGTAGCCTGACTAATCATCTCCACAGGCAGCGAGAGGAGTGGGAGATGAAACTGATCAAAGGCTAGGAAAGAAAACACCAATGAAAGTATCAAACACCCCATCCTAAGATTAAACAGAGAGCAGGAGAGCATGGGGAGAGAGCCAACAAAGAACAGGCAGCAGAGGAGGAAACTGAGTCAGGAATGGGTAGGCAATGAGAGCAGAGACCGGAAGGGAGACCAGTCTTCAGGGCTGGGCAATGCCTTCTAGGCCCAAGTCCTAGTGTGTGCCCTGAGGTCACCATCACACACACAGAAATGGCCACCCAGATACTGAGTCAGGCATCCACCAGACACTGTCATGTGCCTGTCCCATGCAGATCCTTCCTGATTCTCTGTTCATAGATAGAAGGGGCTTCAAGGTAACACCTCCCAGGCCTAGAACCACCACCCACCCTCCAGAAAGGTGACTCATCTGCAACTACTCTCCCTGATTAAGAATATAAAGCTTTAAGTATCTATACCCTAAAATAGCAGTTCTCAACCTGTGGGTCCTTTGGGGGTCGAACTACCGTTTTGTAGGATCACTCTTCATATCAGAGATTTTCTTTTTTTTCTTTTTTTAAATTTTATTTATATGAGTACACTGGTGCTGTCTTCAGACACACCAGAAGAGGCCATCGGATCCCATCACAGATGGTTGTGTGCCACCACGTGGTTGCTGGGAATTGAACTCAGGACCTCTGGAAGAGCAGTGCTCTTAACAGCTGAGCCATCTCTCCGGCCCCCCTTATCAGATATTTTCATTATGACTCATAACAGTAGAAAATTGCACTTATGCAGTAGCAACAAAATAACTTTATAGCTGAGAGTCACCGGAACACGAGCAATTGCACTAAAGAGCAGTGCCACTGGGAAAGCTGAGAACCAAATCCTCAAACAGGAGGAACTGACTTCACCATCTCTAATGAAATACGGACAACCCAGAGGATAGCCTGTGCCTGGGTTTACTCACATACTGCATCCTCCTGGGCTGGCTAGCCTCATGTCAACATGACTCACAAACTAGAGTTATCTGAAGGGAAGGAACCTTAATTGAGAAGATACCTCCATAAAATCCAATCATAAGGCATTTTCTTAATTAGTTATTGTTGGGGAGAACCCACCCCATTGATCTGATGCCATCCCAGGGTTAGTGGTCCTTGCTTCTATAAGAAAGCAGGCTGAGTAAGCCAGGAGAAGCAAGCCAGTAAACCACTTCTCCGTTGCCTCTGCATCAGCTCCCGCCTCTAAGATCCTGCCTTTTTTGAGTTCCTGTCCTGACTTGTTTTATGATGAACAGCAATGTGGAAGCATAAGCTAAATAAACCCTTTCCTCCCCAGCTTGCTCTTTGGTCATGGCGTTTCATTGCAGCAATAGAAAGCCTGACTAAGACACTTTCCGACTTCTAAAACTTTCCCCGATCCCACCATGTCATGGTTACTAACATGCTGTACTCACGATGCCTGTCTGTCTTGGTACACACTGCTTCCTCTGCCATGATGACTTTCCCAGTGGGCAATGTCTCAGCCTTCACCTCCTCTGCTCTGTGAAGCTTTTTCCAGCTGCTGCACCCAGCCTTTCCTCCTTGGTTCTAGTCCTTTACGCACTGTACTGTTCCAGGATCCTCTTAGTTCTTGTATCGGTCTGTGTGCGTGCACATGCATACATGCACACATGCAGGTCAGACCGTGTGTGTGTGTGTGTGTGTGTGTGAGAGAGAGAGAGAGAGAGAGAGAGAGAGAGAGAGAGAGAGGGAGGGAGGGCGGGAGAGGGAGAGGGAGGGAGGGGGAGAGAAAGAGGGAGAGGGAGAGGGAGAGGGAGAGGGAGAGGGAGAGGGAGAGGGAGAGGGAGAGGGAGAGGGAGAGGGAGAGGGAGAGGGAGAGGGAGAGGGAGAGGGAGAGGGAGAGGGAGAGGGAGAGGGAGAGGGAGAGGGAGAGGGAGAGGGAGAGGGAGAGGGAGAGGGAGAGAAAGAGAGAGAGAAAGAGAAAGAGAGAGAGAAAGAGAGAGAGAAAGAGAGAGAAGTGGCATGGAGCTTAACTATTAGACTAGGCTAGCCAGCCAAGAAGCTGCAGAGATCCTCCCATCTGCCATCTTATCCCCAGTGCTAGGATAACAGCCATATGCCACCATGCCCAGCCTTTCACATGGGCACCGTGAATTAAATTCAGATCCCTATACTTGCGTGTCAAGCATTTTACCAACTGACCTACCTTCCCGACCCTCCAATCACAGGAGCTTCTTGAGTTGAGATGGAATAGAAGCTCTTCATGGGGCAGGGGGTGGCGGGGAAGCAGAGTTCTAGTCCTTTGAGACTCCAGGGTCATGCTTACTAAGTTCTTGGCAAACAGATGGTGGAACAAATAAGAAGCTGAAGAAGTGCACTGTCCTCCAGGGCACTGGATGGTCCATGCAACTCTGGAGCAACAAAGACTTAATTACCAGGATGACTGACTTCCGTGAGGTAGGAGCTCAGATGATGTCTGACCTTTAAAACTGATCAAAGATGGTGCTGAAGAAATAACTCTGGAATTTTTATTCTGTTTTGTTTTGGGTGTTGTTTTTTCTCTGTGTAGCCCTGGCTGTCCTGGAACTCGCTCTGCAGATCAGGCTGGCCTCAAACTCAGAGGTCCACCTCCTGAGAGCTGGAATTAAAGGCGTACACCACCATCACTGCCCAGCTAAGTTCAGAAGTTAGAAACACATGCTGGTATACAAACATACATTCAGGCAAAGCACTCATACACACAAAATAAAAACAAATGTTTAAGTGATTGAAGATCCGAGTGTAATAGACATTCTTCAATGGAGTGGAATCTAACAAGGAAGAAGAAGAGTCAGCTGGAGATCAGCTGAAGATACAGAGCTACTGGCCCTGAACAACTGATCCCCTGAACCCCAGAGTTCTCCCAGCTCACTATCTTCTTGATCATCTTTCCAGAGAATTTCTCCTCTAATTATCCAGACCTCGGAAGGCATTAAGATCTAAGTCAGCCTCAGGGACCCTAATTACCGCCCCTTCTCAGTACCAGCTGATGGTGTAAGCTCGGCTCAGATTCCAGTTCCCTTCCTTGCTGTCATGACAGTAACTTCCCAGCTGCCTTCTCTCTCTCAGCCTCAGAGCCCACATCTAAAAATGGAATGTTTAAGCTCCTGAGGGGTTATCACAGAAACTAAGCCTTCCCAGACCATCGGGTGTCAGCCCTGGAAGGGCAATAGACTCAGCTCGGGCTTCTTCTTGTTACTTCATTTTTTTTCTTCCTGCCCTTGTTACTGATTAGCCTACACAATCACAATGGAAAACCTCTTAAATATCACCTTTGCAAAGGGTGAGACATTAGCCCAGCAGATGGAAAGTCCTTCCACTCCATTTCCACAGATGACCACAGCACAGTTCTTCTCTGGTTATATTACCCCTCTGCTCACGTGTTAACTCCAAACACTCACTTAGGAGCTCAGCGATCGTACCCAGAAGCCCTTGTGCTCCATGCATGGACTCAGTCTGAGAACCACAGAGAGAACAAGGAGGAGTACCCTGCCACTTCTCACCCATCCACAGAGCCCTCAGAGCAAAGGAGTTTCCCCAGCATGGTTTGTTCAGATGGAAAGGGGACAGGGAAGCAGGGACTGAAGCCTGGTGGCTCTTCTTCAGGGCTATCTTGGGTCCTTAGGTGTGACACTCGTTGCCCAGGGCTACATTTACAAGGTACACAAGTTGGTTGTTTTAGTAGAGTGCATTTTTCATGGTCCCAAACCCAGGTGTGACAGAGCCACACTCCCTGAACAAGCTCTAGGGAAGGTTTTCCTGTTTCTTCCCTTTCTGTGACTCCAGGAATGCTCAGTGTTCTGGGGCTGCATGTACCACACGCCCTCTGGCTTCTGCCTGTGCCTCATATACATGGTCTTATCTTTAAAAAGATGTTTTCATCAGGTTCAATGGCCACCCTAATGCAGGCTGGCATCCTCTGTTTCCCCCTTTATGCCTGCAAAGTCTCTCCTTCCAAGCATGACCCAAGTCTGGGCTTCTGTGTGGACATGAATTTGGGAGAAGGCAGAACTTGACCTCCAAGAATTCATAATGGTCTTTATCCCACGCTGCTCTTGCAAGGCCAGCAGACCCCTGAGTCATCCTATGATGACTCATGATCATCAGGGGCATCTCTTCCAGATCACCCACTCCTAGCATGGGGCATGACACCAGGAAGACTCTCCACTCATCAACAGACTCAAAGGACAAAGGAAAATGAGCACAGGATATAGCTTTTAAGCAACTTCCGACAATCCCAGTACTTACCAAATGTCCATCAAGAAGGAATCAGAGGGCCAGTGAGATGCCCTAGCAGGTAAAGGTACTTACTGACAAGCCCAGTGACCTGGATTTGATCACAAGAACCCACACAATACACCCTCAACCACACACGTACACATGCATACACACACTGCACATACATACTAAATAAACAAACAAACAGAGGATAAATGATAGAAAAATAGATTATAGGTTATACATACATACATACATACATACATACACATAAAATTAAATAACAAGAAGAAATTGGGGTCTGTGACAAGTTACAAGGTCAAGCTCATGAAATTCTCTGAAAGGACTCTTCTGTTTACATGGTGTCACCCACCATATACTGCTCTCACCTTTCCACTATGACCCTTTGAGGTGACCACATGTTGGAGTTGAGTTTAGTGCAGAGGCTGCTAGGGGTGGGATCATTTCTAAAATGCTGGCTCTCCTACAGGTTCATAGAAATTCCAACCCATTCAAATCATCTCTTCATGCAGGGGATTTGATTTCTCTTTTCCCTAAAGATCTCCATGAGTCGTTTTTCACTTTTGTTTCATTTATTTAATGGAATGAGAATGTCAAGGCCTACAATTCCCAATTCCCCAGTCACCTTCCCACAATAAATCAGTGGTCCAGAAAATGCAGGTTTTGGGATACAGCAGGGGAATCCACAGTGATGGTAACTTAGGAAGACATAGGCCTGGAGGCCTACCTTGTTCAAAATCAGAGGCTGTCTTTGCTGTTCCCCCAAAAGACCCATCATCCCTCCCCACATGCAGAAACCAGAAAGTCACCTCAGAGCAACACCAACAAAAAACAAAAAAAAATCAAACCCTGTGGAAAGGCTGTGTGGGGAGCTGGAGAGGAGTTCCTCCCACCCTCCCCTGCTGAAGTTAGACACAAAAGAGAGAAGCAGACATGTTCTTAGAGGGACCTCAGAGGTAGGACCTTTGTCCAGAGCTGGCAAAAAAAAAAAAAACAAAAACAAAAACAAAAACCAGAACGAATCCCCACTTTGCATATGGATTTATTTGGCTTGCTTATTGGAAGAGAAAGAGAATACTAATGGGTTTGAGGGGACCATGACTCTATACCTAGAACCAAGGTCATTGGTGGCTCCACAAAGGAGTGATGGCTTGGCAATCTGCCCTGAAGCAATTTTGCTGAATGGATAAATCAGAGAGTGATAAAGGAAACATTTCCTGCTCATTTAGCCTGCATCAGGCATGGTCAGTCTCAAGACAGCCTTCCAGCTCCCCCAACTTTCCACAACACATACACACACAGACACAGACACACACACAAACACACAGACACACAGACACACAGATAGTCACACACACAGACACACACATACACACAGAGAGAGACACACACAAACGTGCACACACACACACACACACACACACACACACACACACACACACACACACGATTGCCCTGTGGAAAGCATCCCCCAACCAATCTTTGCATCATTCACGTTCAACCGCTCTTTCTTCTCTTCATACCTCATATCATAATTATTTACGGGTCTGCTTTCTTTCTTGAGTTTAGGTACTTGACATTTGACCCAGATGGTCACCACATATAGTGCAAGAACAGGTCTGCTGTGTCCACAAGTCTGTTTCTGAGAACTGGTCGTCGGGAAGCAAGTCCTGAATGTACACAAACACACCGGTGCAAATGTTAGGGGTTGGAGTTGCAATGTTCTTCCACAAGCTCATGGCTTGAGTTCTTAGTTCCCAACTTAGGAAACTGTTTTGAAGGCCATGGAGCTTTTAGGAGATGGGGTGTAACTGGAGGAAGGGAGTCGGGGGGGGGGGGGAGGGGGCAGGCCCTTGAAGGTTCTTGTCATAGTCTCTGTTTTCTGTTCACCATAATAGGCTGATTGTTGTTGTGGCTCTGAGGTGACTTTCTGGTTTCTGCATGTAGATAGGGATGAAATCTCTATGAAGCCATGATCCAAGATTTAACTTACCTTCCCTTGAGTTGGTTCTATCAGATATTTTGGTCACAGGGACTAGAAGGTAAGAAAATGTGCTGCACATCCAGGGTGCAGCACAATTGAGAACAGAAACTGAAAGCAGCAGAAAGGAGGATAGGAAATCTGTTGAGTCTTCAGTTTAATAGCTAGCACCCATAAAAAACAAAACAAAACAAACAAACAAACAAAAAACAGAGCAGCAGTGTATGCCTGTAATCCCAACACAGACAGAGACAGGAAGCTCTGGGGTGTGTATATTAGTAACAGGATGTTCCAGCAATAGCTGTCTCTCATTGTAAAGTCCACTATTTCAATAATTGTTCAGTCCATAAGGCTGGATGTCTCAGCTGGTCTTCATATACTTTGAATTCCCTCCCCCACCCTCCAAAAGTAGTCTGGAATACCAGCGAAAGAATGAACCTGCCAGGAGAGGCAAGGGCAAGTGGGAAAAGAGCAAAAGCTTCTTTCTTCCATGTTCTGTATCCAGGCTGCCACAAGAAGGTGTGGCCCACATTTAGGGTGGGTCTTCCATCCTCAAATAATTTAGTTATGAAAATCCCTTCAAAGCTATACCCAGCAGCTTCGGGTTTCCTTAATTCCAGATGTAATCAAATGACAAGCAACAATGGCCAGCACACTTGGGGTTTGATGGCCAGCCAATCTAGCCAATCAACAAAGTCTAGTTCAGTGAGAGGTCCCTATTTCCGAAACTAAGGTAGAAAGCAATTGAGTAAAACAGCCCACACTGACTTCTGGCCTCGGCCCATACATGTACCAATACACACTTGCACACGCCTAGTACTAGAGCAAAAAGGTAAAGCATCTCAAGAAGAATGTGTCTGGGCCTCTCCAGGGAGAACTTAATTCGGTTAAAACTATTCTGACAAGAGAGAGTCAGGAGAGAAGAGACACGGAATAAGTGACAGCTGAACAGAGAACTGTGGGATTGTTGGAGCCACTGGAAAACAGCAGAAAAAGGCACCAGATTCTCTCCCTGCAGGCTTGAGGGAATGTGATCCTCCTGGTACCTCCATTTTGGATTTCTGAACTCCTGTGAGTAGATACAGTGCTGTTGTCCTAAGCCAAGCTTGTGGTGATCTGTTACAGCAAACACACACACACACACACACACACACACACACACACCATCTATGGGAACGGAGAGACTGTGTGTACCTCAGCAGCCGGCATTCCACCCCTGTGAGGTTGACCACCACTTCCTTGTCTTCCCTGTACCTTTGTTTTTCCTCCCACGTTGGTGAGATCCTGTTCCCTCACACACACTCTTTCAACATTCAAATCCTTTCCTCACATGGAAGGGTGCCACTGTCCAATATTCCATCCCTTGCTACTGAGTTCTAAGACAGAATGCACTGAGTTTACAGATCTTCGAATGTCTCCACTTATCACAGAAGTCAGCAGGTGCTTGTGATTGGTGTCACTTCCTCACTGGAGGTGACAATACAGTATACAATGCTGGACAGTCCATCCCTAGAACTTCTGTTGTGAAAGAGGTAACTGAGCAAGTCATTCCACCCACAAAGACATAGTTGCCAGAATTATATTTTAGAAATTATGAGCCCCCCCACCTTCATCCTCATCACTCAGAGGCTGATGGGGGAAACACCATATGAATGTTTAAAACCAAAATAGTAACTATAGGGTTAGGCCTATACATGCTTGTAGTCTCAGAGCTCTGGAAGCTGCTACAGCAGGACTGTTGTGGGTTCAAGTCCAGCTTGGGCTATATAGAGAGTACCAAGTCAGCTTGAGCGACATAATGACATCCTGTCTCAAGAAGCAAAAGACCGATGAATGGTGAAGATGGTCACAGATGCAGACAGGAACTGCAGAGAGATGGAAGCAGAAAGGAAGGCAGAGAGGAAACAATGATTCACAGTAGCATTGAGTAGGTGCAATTATCTCTCGACATCATACGGTAGCCTCCTGATATAGTAGAAATTTTACAGGGGTTTTCTGCCCACTCTTACCCACTTTACTCCTGAATAAACAACAGAGACCTCAGAATTTATTGACAAGCGGTTGGCACTATGCTGGGCAGGTTCTGGGCTATTCTAACCCAACTTGTCTATTAATAAGTGGATAAATGCCCCATTGCTTGCCCACTGAGTCTGCCCTGTTGCATGTGTGTTCTCATGGAGAGCATCTCTAGGGCACATGCTCATGGTCCATCCTGCCTCATGGCAACCTCCTCCTTCTCTCTCCTCTGTCTTTTTTTTTTTTTTTTTTTTTTTTTTTTTTTTTTTTTTTTTTTTTTTTGTCCACCTGAGACCCCCTACTCAATCCTAAGTTCCTCCTCCCTCTCTCCCCTGCCCAGTCACAGGCTCTAGCTTTTTATTTACTAATCAGAAACTATTGGGGAGAATTCTTTACAACACATTGGCCATTACACCACCCATGTCCAGACTTCAACCTGATCTTGGGGTACAGAACTCAGTAGCTAAGTATACAGCACAGAAGACCAACCCCCAAGATCCTAACTCTTCCCTCCTGGTCCTGCTATGATTTGAAATATCTCTCAGAGGCTTACTATGGTGGTTTGAATGAGAATGGCCTCTGTGAGCTCATTCATATGTTTGAATATGCCACCCCTAGTTAATGGAACTGCTTGGGAAGGATTAGAAGGTGTGGCCTTGTTGGAGGATGCGTGTCACTTGAGTTTCAAAAGCCCATGCCATTCCCAATTAACTCTCACTGTCCCATGCTCATGGATTAAGCTATGAGCTCTCAGCTACTGTTCCAGCACCATGCTTGCCTGCTTCCTGCCATGATGGTGATGGACCCTAACCATCTGGAACCATGAGCTCCAAATTAAACACTTTACAAGTGTCTTCAGTCATTCTGTTTGGTCACAGCAATTGTAAAGCAACTAAGAAACAGACTTTTGAATGCTTGGTGCTTGAGGTACTAGAGACTTTGGTTCTGGTTAGAGTCCAGGTGACAGAAGTGGGCCTTTAAAGAACATCTCATTCTATGTCTCCAGCCAGCTTGTTCTACTCTCATCTGCAGCCATATAAACTATCTGTACCACATGATGGGCAGAACTACCCCTACAGCCACACTAGGCCACCATGGTGGACTGCAACCCCATGCTTTCTCGTTTATCTGCCAACAAACAATCCTTAGCTACTAACTTCAGCTATAGATAAATAGAAACAGAAACTAATAGATCTCTGTGTTCTTCATCCAACGGGGACAATATGACCTTCACATTCAGGCTTAAGGCACAGGACACATATTCCATAAAGGCTTGGACCCTGTGAATGTGGCCAAGGCTTCTGTTTCTCAATAAGTCTTCAAGGAAATACTTTTACCCTCAAAATTGCCCCCTTCTCTTTGTCTGGAATGATGATTTATTCCATTATTCAGTGACTGGAAATTCATGAAATTTTGTGGTTAGAATAATAAAAAAATGTGTCACACACAATTTCATATGTCCGCGCAATGGGACAGAGAAGAGCTGACAACGAAAATCACTATTTCGCCCTGAAAGTTTAATGGGCCTCCAACCTGATTTTGTCTTAACTTACAATATTTTTACCCTCGTAATCAAAAACATCGTTTCTGGTTTTTAAAGGTAATGAGAGATAAGACTATATAAATAAAGTCAACGGTCGGAACCCTGTGGCATCCTGGATCAGTTTCAAGGCTGAAATGCTCACAGGCGAATACAGGCCTTCTGAGTCATGGAGCTGATGTGGGCCTCAGAGACCAGATTTTCCAGTCCGCAGAAGCATCCTATAGAAGCAGGACCATCCGAGAGCCTCAGAAGAAACACAAGGACTTGAACTTGAGATCCATCTGTCCCTGGAATGGGAACAGGACCCAAGAGGACCCCTAAGCTACGATCCCCTTGTGAACGAATCTCATCTGCCCAAGAGCCTTGAGAAAATTGCAATCATAAATGTAAAAGTAGATGACGGGCAACTGTGGCCCCAAATAAATATTCTCCCATTTTTATCACTCTCTATTTCCCCAGACCAAAACTCATTTGGCCTGTGCAGGCTGTGAATGAGGGGAATATTTACAGAAAGCCACCAAACACAGTTTTGTGACCAGCACCTAGATAGAGAAATAAGACAATATTGTTCGGTTTCAAACCTGGTACAAATGACTGAGATGCTTGTTTAACATAGCAAAGAAAACCTTGGCTGCCAAGTTTTCCCAGCATTCTTCAGTCCCTACCTGTTGCAGGGTATGGCTCCCTTACCCCACCTCCTACCCTGAACTCTCCAGCCTGGGGGACTGCGCTGCTCCTTCCTAGATAATCCAACCATTTTAGTTACTAGGATTGTTTTTTTGTTGTTGTTGTTGTTTTGTTTGTTTGTTTTTTGTATCTTTGGGCCTCCTGGCTTTTGCACCTGGTTTCTATGATCTCCCCTGTTTGTTTCTCCTTCCCCCTCCCCACATGGCACAGTTCAGTCTGGTCATGTCCACTCTGGACTCTCCGAGATGTCCCTGACTCTGACTGTGCTCGTCCACATATCAATAATAAATGTTCTCCTACACCAAACCTAGAACCAGTCATGTCCTTCCTTTCCCTTTTTCCTCCTTCCTTCCTTCCTTCCTTCCTTCCTTCCTTTCTTTCTTTCTTTCTTTCTTTCTTTCTTTCTTTCTTTCTTTCTTTCTTTCTTTCGTTAATTCAGATATGGTATCCTAGGCCCCTTTCTTTTCTTTCCAGACACTAGGCACTCCAACGGTAACTACTGCACTGATTTCTAGCCTGTTAGAACAGCTGGATTCTGTACAGGTGGCGTTAGTTTGAGTTTGTCATTCTGGTATATTTTGCTCAACATTAACTTGTAAAATCCACCTATGTTGCTGGGTGCACTTAAAGCTTATTCTTTCTTGTTGCGTACGGTGTTGGATGTCGCTACTCAGCGCCGTTGGATGTCGCTACTCAGCGCCGTAGATACGTACGTTAAACTCTTAGTAAGCATTGGTGTAGTTTCTTATCTCTGTTCTTACAGCACTCTTGTGCAGAGTGTTAATGGCTATCTATTCATCGAGTGTATAACAAGGAAGGAAAAGTGCTGACTCATAAGGCACACATGGGCCCAGCTTTGCAGATCAGCCAAGCAGTTTCTCAAGCTAGTTACACCAAATGTGATAGTCCTTCCCACCAGCAGTGTATGAGAGTTACATTTCCCTGCTCCTTCAACATCTGTATTATCTGGCCAAGCTGCTGGTTGGAAAGGGCGATCACATTGGAAAATGTTTTCTTTTTAAATCAGATTAGGTGACTCTGCCATTGCACGCAGTATAGAGTCCTGCACGAAGTATAGACTCCTGACCCTCATCTCCAGGGCAGATTTCATCTGCCTTCCTCTCCGAGGGCTCTGTGCACACCATTGTGCTTCAGCACGTTGCTTCCTTCTTAGTGTTCAAAGTTCGAATTCTCCCCCACCTCGGCATTTTTATACTTGCCGTTCCCTGGCTGGAATGTTCTTTCTCTAGTTATTCCTATGACAGACTCCTTCCTGTTCATCCATTGTCTTAGCTAGGGTTTCTTTTGCTGCAACAAAACACCATGACCAAAGAGCAAGTTGGTGAGGGAAGGGTTTATTTGACTTACACTTCCACATTGCTGTTCATCACTGAAGGAAGCCAGGACAGGAATTTAAACAGGACAGGAACTCAAATCTGGAGGCAGGAGCTGATGCAGAGGTCATGGAGGGTGCTGCTTACTGGAATGCTTTCCTTGGCTTGCTCAGCTTGCTTTCTTATAGAACCCAGGACTATCAACCCAGAGATGGCCCCACCTATAATGGACTGTACCCTGCCTCATTGATCACTAATTGAGAAAATGCCTTACAACTAGATCTCGTGGAAGCATTTCCTCAACTGAGGCTCCTTCCTCTCTGGTGACTCCGGCTTGTGGCAAGTCGACACAAAACCAGCTAATATGTCCATATTGTCAAGAAATATTATGGGTGACCAGGTTTCCTCTCAGATGTTATCTCCCTTTGAAGATCTTTTCTTCGATATCACAGAGTTTGGTCATGGCAGTCCCTGGTAGTACCCATGCTCCCTTCCATTCTCTCTCTTTAAGGTGTGATCTTGGGGGGAGGCTGGAGAAACAGTTCAGCAGTTAAGAGTGTATACTGCTCTTCCAGAGGAAGCCAGTTTGACTCCCAGAACCCATATCAGTCAGTTCACAATCATCTATAAATCCAGCTCCAGGGGATTTGACACGTCTAGCCTCCAAGGGTATCCAGATGCATGTGGCATACGTTTACACAGACACAAGAAAAGGATGCATCTTCTGCCTCCTTATACTAAAATGTAAGCTAACGGCAGAGTTAAGCACATATATATGTATACACAGACACACACACACACACACACATGCTTAATGTCTAAGATACTGGACACAATTTTTTTTAATTCTTCATTGGAAAAAATGTTTAGTGGAAGAGAAAACACTGGTATATAACATTCGCAAAGAGAATTATAAAATAGTATAGCTAATAGAACTCCTGTTACAGTTGCTGTTCTATTGCTATGAAGAGACACCATAGTTTAGTCCATGATCATCGTGGTAGGAAATATGATGGCAGGTAAGCAGGCAGACAGGCATGGCCAGAGCTGAGAGTTTACATCCTGATCTACAGGCAGGAGGCAGAGAGAGAGAGAGAGTAAAAAAAAAAAAAAATGGGTCTAGTGTATGCTTTTGAAACCCTAAAGCCCCTCCCCAGTGACATACCTCCTCCAACAAAGACACACCTCCTAATCCTTCCCAAACAGTTCCACTAACTGGGAACCAAGCACTGAAACATACAAGCCTATGAGGTCATGCTCATCCAAACCACACACCTTCTATCCTTCCACTCAGCTGATAGAAACTAAGCTCAGAAAGATAGAGTAACTTGATCATATTCAGGACACATTCTTTACAGAAGCAGGGTTTGAAACCAAGTTCGTGATTTTTATTCTGGTGTCCTTTGTTTACAAGAACAGGAGACAAAAATCTTACTCTGTATAAATGTATCTACAGTTATTGAACATGCTTGGTTGATTCAGCCTGGAGTCATCTTTCCTATACCATGAAAGCTGACAACATAGCGAGAAACTATGAGATGAGAGTCAATGATGGGTCCACCCAACTGACCCTTGACCTTGGTTCGGACCACGAAGAAGAAGAGAATTGAGAGGATGAATAGAAGTTTATTATCCCTTCTCTGAAGAAAGCAAAAAGAACCATTGAGATGGTTTTACACGCTTGGCCCAGGGAGTGGCACTATTAGGTGTGGCCTTGTTGAAATAGGTGTGACCTTGTGGGCTTTAAGACCATCTTCCTAGCTGCCTGGAAGCCAGTATTCTGCTAGCAGCCTTCAGATGAAGAAGTAGAACTCTCAGCTCCTCCTGCACCATTCCTGCCTGGATGCTGCCATGTTCCCACCGTTATGATAATGGACCAAACCTGTAAGCCAGTCCCAATTAAATGTTGTCCTTGTAAGAGTTGCCTTGGTCATAGTGTCTGTTCATAGCAGTAAAACCATAACTAAGATGACCATCTTGGCTGCAATAATTTCCATGGGCTACAAGAACCTGAGATCTTTCAGGAGACCATGCTGTACCAGGTAAGAGCCCTGTCTCACATGCTTAATTCGGGTGCGACTCAGATCATATCACAGTGTGGGTCTAGGGGCCAATTGCATAATTGGAGGAGTAATCAGTACCTTGGAGAATGTCAGCCAAAAGCACTCCTGACACCACTTTCGGTCTTACTGAATCATCTCCAGACCCCATGACTGGATGATTCACTGATCTTTGGGGTCATGACTATCAGGTGCTGACCTAGAAATGAGAGCTAAATTCTTAAAGGGAAAGAGATCCTGTAATTGGAACTCTGGCTTTTCCAGTGGATCAACCTATCACTCTTTGGGTTTCCGGAGACTAATGGAAGTCACATTAGTCTCTTCCATATCAATCTAGATAGCAGAAAAGATAAGCAGAAACCAGTGAGACGGGAGAAGGTATGACTATTTGAGAAGAAAGCAATCGGGATCCTCCACACTCAGCTAAGCTGAGCTTCTAAGACAACTTGCCCACACTGCAGGGATCCTAGTTTATTAGGTCTTTCCATAGAACTTCTGGAGTGTCATCCTAGCTGTGTGGTTGGCATCTTGTAGATGAAGGAATGCTAGAGAGGATGAAGAGGAAGCCATGATGCTTTATAGGACTGTACGCAAGAGTTAAATTCCATCATCTTCACAGTACCCTTCCAACAACACAGAGCAACCTCTCTAAGATGGGGGAGAACCACACTAGGACACACCAAAATCTAGAGGCGATTGATCCCCAAAGGGTGCATGTGCACTGCAAGCATGGCGCTTACTGAGGTGTTTTTAAGAGCCCTAGAGCGAGGGAACTAAGTCACCGAAGAATTCATGCTGATCACATGGGTAAGTTACTTCTCTCAAGAATAGATTATAAAAGACTACCTCAAACCAGCCTCTTCTACACCTGGTGAGTCTTCTTCTTGTCTTTGCCATACTATAATGTAACTAAGGTGAGACAAGTGATGTGCCTCCCATCTTTAACTTTTAGTCTCCAAAAACCAACTATACATTTTTTTAAAGTGTCTAGCCTTGGGTACTTTGTTTTCACAGCACACAGTGAACCAATATACATGAAGCTCAGGAAGCAAGCAAGCATCAATTGAACAACCTTGGAAGAATGGCAACCACATCTGGGTAGAAAGTCTAAGAAACTAGCCAGAGGTTATGTGACTTACCAACTGCCAACAAGGACTTGCAACCAGGCTGGCAAACCCCAGAGCTCACATTCTAGCTATATATAACTTGACACCACCTCCTTAATCTCTTGTTATTGCCCTCAGCACACACGTAGGAGACACAGTCCCTAGGTCAAATTGTATGGACCTTTTTAATGCTGTTGATACATACTGCAAGAAAGAAAGAAAGAAAGAAAGAGAGAGAGAGAGAGAGAGAGAGAGAGAGAGAGAGAGAGAGAGGAAGGAAGGAAGGAAGGAAGGAAGGAAGGAAGGAAGGAAGGAAGGAAGGAAGAACTCCCCAGAAAGGAAACACTAACAACCTCACTAAACAATTATGTAGACACCTGTGGAGCTCACACAGTGAATATTACCACTGGGCAAATCTCTATGGATTTTGTAGGTTATAAATACTTGTTTTGATTTTCGTTTTGACTGTTTCTTCATTTGCTTATTTTCACATAGCTGTATCATTTACAAGCATTGATTACAGGTAAGAGAAGCCAACTCTCACCTCCCCTCTTTTTTTTTTTTTTTTAAAGATTTATTTATTTATTTTATGTGAGTACACTGTCGCTGTCTTCAGACACACTAGAAGACCCCATTACAGATGGTTGTGAGCTGCCATGTGGTTGCTGGGAATTGAACTCAGGACCTCTGGAAGAGCAGTCAGTGCTCTTAACCACTGAGCCAACCCTCCAGCCCAACTCTTCCCCCTTTTATTAAGACATTTTATTAAGACATATTTATATATATTTATGGAGGACAAAATGACAATTTTATACATGTGTACAGTGTATAATGATCGAATCAGGGTAATAACACCTTCCATTTCTATCTCTATCAAGTCCAAGTAGGAAGCATTTATTTGCGGGGGGAAGACTTTCAAACTCCTCTAGTTCTTTCTAAACCTATCACAGATTGTCATACATAATGGTTATTTTACTGTTCTATACACACAAGTATTAATGTCTCCTCTATACCTTGTTGCCCCTTCTCTGACCTTCCAGCCTCCCCTTCCCTGTATTCCCAGTCTTGAGTGACCACAATTCCATTCCACTCCTCTGGGAGTTTGACATTTTAATCCCCACAAATGGATAAAAAATGTGTGGTATTTGGGTCTGACTCATTTCACTTAACATGAAACCTCCAAACCCATCTGTGCTAATGTAACTAAATTGTAGTATTTCCTTCTGTTTGTAGCTAAATGATGCTCTCCCTTCTGTGTGTGTATCACATTTTCATTATCTGCTTATCTATCAATGGACACCTTGATTGATTATATATTGACTATTGCTATTGGTGCTCCAATAAATACAGGCCTGCAAATATTTTCTTAAGATAATAATTTTATTTTCTTTGGCTATACACTCTCTCCATAGCTGAATGGCCCTGCCATGTGCTAACTTTACTTTTTGTTGTTTTTAAAGAATTCTAATTCTGTTTTCTATACAAATTTACATCCCCACAAATACTGTCTAGATTCCCTTTTCTCTGCTTCTTGCCAGCACTTATTTTGTTTAGGTTTATTTTGGTTTGGTTTGGTTTGTTTTGGGTTTGTTTTGTTTTGTTTTGTTTTGTTTTTTGATGCTAGCCATTCCAATGGGGCTGAGGTGATATCACAGTATCATTTTATTTGTGTTTCCCTGATGATGAATGATACTAAATATTTTTTCATATTCTTGGTTATTTACCTTCTTTTAAGAAATGTCTATTCAAATCTTTAGGCCATTTTTAACTGGATTATTTCCTTCTTCTGGATGTCTTTTGCTAAGATTCTGTTTCACCCCATAGATTGCGGATATTAACCCCTTGTCAGGTAGAAGGCTTGCAAGTGTTTCCTTCCATTCTGCATTCTCTTAACTCTGTAGACCATGCTCTATGCCATAGAGAAGATTCTCCATTAGAAATAATCCAATTAACTACTTTTAGTTGTAAATTAAAGGGTTGAAAGCATACCAGATAGTTGATGGAATTTAAAAGAAATGTTAGGAAATTAGTCTGAAAAATGAGCTGTGGTCAGAGCATCTCCAGGGCTCTGGGCAACAGGAATGGACAGATGCTCTGGTCGTACAGGCTACTGTCACCGGGGTGAATCGGTTTAACATCCAACCCTTGGTCATGTGTCTAATTTTCTGTAAGCCGGCACAGAAGAAGTTCCTGGATTCAACCAAGACAGACTGAGTAGGGGGGAAAAATAAATTACAAAACGTGGAATAGATCCCAGACAACTAAAGAACAATCAATGTCTGCTTGGGACTTACAGGCTCCCAAACCTGTACTCTTTTTATTAAATTAAAAATTCTTGGTTGTTTTTTTTTTTTTTTTTAGTTTTTTTTTCCTTTTTTATTGGATATTATATTTACATTTCAAATTTTATCCCCTTACCCCATTCCCCCCACCACCCAGAAATCCCTTATCCCATCTCTTCTCCTCATGCTTCTATGAGGGTGTGCCCCCACCTACCCCCCACTCCTACCTCCCCACCCTCAAATTCCCCCCCCCACTCAGTGTTCAGCCTTCATAGGACCAAAGATCTCCTCTCCCACCCATGCCCAGCAAGGCCATCCTCCCCTACATATACAGCTGGAGTCATAGGTCTCTCCCTATGTGCTCCTAGGCTGGTGGTTTAGACCCTGGGGAGCTCTGGTTGGTTGGTTGGTATTGTTGCTCTCCTCATGGGGCCACCAACCCTTTCAGCTCCTTCAGTCTTCTCTCTAACTTCTCCATTGGGAACCCAAAATTCTTGTTTCTTTATGCTAGATCACCATGCCTTCTTATGAGTTGGTCAAATAAAATAGAGGGTGCTAACCTTTTTAGCATAAGCAGCTCGGCATGCTTGGAGTCTCCACCATGTTCAAGCTCAGCGAGAAACTCTTGGACTGAGATAAGTATCCAAAAACATAAAAATAGAGAAACAAGACTCCTTCAACTTTCCCACTGAAATAATCAAGATGGAAGAGATAAGGATGAACAGATCAACCGTTTGACAGCAAACAGGTGGGCAAACATCTTTTGCAAAGAGCCAGGTAGCAAATATCCTATCCTTTTCCAGACTCTGCCGAAAATGTTCACCACTGCTGCTGTTAATAAGGAAACAAATAAGCACAGCAGTGTTCTAATAAAACTTTATTTATAAAATCAAGTGGCAGACAAGATTTTTCCTAGGACCACAGTGTTTACTGCTGCCTTATTCAAACTACATAAACTATATAAACTATTGGCAATACTTTATACAAACTATTGGGATACTTGGGTTACACTGAGGGGAAGTCCAAGCTCCACGGAGAAATCAGCTGGTGAAGAATTGAAGTCGCCTCATCAACAGTCCAGTTGAGTGCCCACCAGGCCACTTGCACTAACTGCTAATCATACGAACAGATCATCTTGGAAATGGATCCTTTGACCCCCAGATGGACAGCCCCAGGTGATTCTACATGGAACAGAAATCAATGACCTAGATAGACCCCGTCCAAATGCATGGCCCACAAATTATAAAATAAAATGAAATTGTTGTTAAAACCATTATTACAGGGCACATTGTCATTCAGTGAAATGACAAGAACATGAAGGCAATCAATCTTTTCTTCAACTTGACTGGAGATAAATAGCCACCAGGAATTTTATGAGCTGCATGTCATTAAAAGCAACCATTAATGTACATTAGAACTGAATGGAAAAAAAATCTATGCAAGAAAGAAAGTTCTAGACCACCTCCTACCCAGATCTCTCTTCTAGTAGGTTTAGGTTGATCCTGGCTGTATTGTAAGCAAGTATTATACAATTCTGATTTCATGAACCCAAATATTTTGTATATTCAACAGGGAAACCACACACACATAACACACACACATATATCACATTCGCTCCATATTATGTCTTCAAACTGCCTTTGACTTGATCCCTAATGATTCAGTGCAGGCTATTTGTAGCCTCCAATCTGGTTAGGTTTCAAGGTTAAGAAAATCTTACGTCAATAAAACCTTAGCAATGGAGATGGTAAAACCTGGATCCTCATGAAGCTGAAGTTTAATCGAAATTGAACCCAAAGACTTAATTGTCTTCCAATTTTAGAACCTTAAAATATCCATGATTGCAAGACTAAAGATCTCTGTCTAAGACACTGTATGAAAACTGTTATAATCCTTGTTAGAATCCTTCCTTCAAAAGGCACATCTCATCAGGCACCTTGGGGACTTTTCTGGATTCTGTCATGAACAACAGGTCCTCTCTGGAAGGCAAGGCAGAGCTACTGGGACTGTGCCATTATCTGCAGATAACATTTCAAAGGGCTACTCAGGGTGAGTGCATACCGGCTGGGGCTGGATGCCTCAGGGAGATTTGCTTTGACAAGCTCAGACAGGGAAACTGGTTTACAGGCACAGGGCTGCCCCAGGTCTGTTTCAGTTACACAAATAGGGTCTCAGTCTGTGTGTTCTTTCCTGCCTAAGCATTTATTTGGGAACAAGAAAAAGAGAAAAAAAAAACCGAAGAGCGCGTTGGTGATCTAGTCACTGCTTCCCACAATCAGGCCAAAAAGCAAAGACAATTTAAGTGGCATTTGATTTGTCTCTGGTGACGAGCTTGGCGTTTTTATTTTATTTGAATATCAACTGTAAAAAATAATATGACATTTTCATACATGTATGCAATGTTATTCTATTATGTCCCCTTTACCCTAAAATATCAATGATTCCAAGACTGAAATTCTCTGTTTAAAATTGATTGGCTATTATTTATTAACTGTTGGCTCCTCCCAGTTTAGCTGGTCCATCTCCTCACTAAAGACTAGCAACTTAAGTAGAGTTACTAGGAAGGGGAGACTTGGAAGATGGAAAGGATAGGGATCCAATGAGAGACCGGAATGGGCTGTGGGAAGCAAAAGTCTCTGCACTGCCCAGTTGGATGTGCCAAACAGAAAGAAGAAATGGCTTGTAACCCCGGTGTGATGTCGTATGCCTATACTCCCAGAATGTCAGTGGCAAGAGGATCTCAGGCTCAAGGCCTGCCTCAACAGTGTCAAAGAGGGTGGAAGGGGGCAGGGAGGAAGAAGGGACAATGAGGAAAGGGAGTCAGAGAGAGGAAAGGAAGAGAAGAGATAGGAAAGCAAAGGAAGGATTGGCCAAGAGAAGGGAGGAATGAAGACGGGAGAAGGCAGGGTGGGGTGGGGAGGACCAGAACACTAATGTTTCCTATTTCCTTGGCTAAGCCTTGCGAAAGCTTTCAAGGAATCTTTCTAGACCTTTAAGGAGAGTCACTAAATGGTAAATAGAAACAGTTATAATGATCCTTTAAAATTTTTTTAATCCTTTATACCAATTAACATAGCTGTCCTCTTTCTGTTCAAAAACTGGTACTAGTGTGGGTGGGAAAAGAAAGGTTGAGAGGGAGAGGAAGGAAGCAGATGTCCAGCAGATGCCTTTGCTCAGCACCCACTGAGCTGTACTGGGCTCAGTGAATGGACCCTCCTGTTTACTTCTCAAACTACAGAGACATTAACCACACCCACTCTACCAATTAGGGCCGCTGAGGCATGCTCAGTCTCAGCAAGCCAGTGATGGGTTTAAATGTACCTCTGGTGGAAACTAAAGTTCATCCTCCTTCCATCTGGGCCGTCAAAACCCACAAAGAAGCTTGAGCTTGTCACTTCAATGATGATTATGTTTGCATTTGATGAAGGTTTATCATTTACCGACACTGAGGTAAACCTGTCACTGTGACAATCAATCCTCACTCCGACCCCGTAGCAGTTAATGCTGTCCTCATTTCCCCACTGGGAACCTGAAGTTAAGCCTTTTTGCTCAGGAACACCGAATGAGATAGCAGAGGTTTAAGCCAGGCAAACTGACACCAAACACCGGTGTCTTAAGTGCCGTGCATTGCAAACTTATTTTAGTTCAATCGGCCATAAATAAAAACCTGCTATTGCTCAGTGCACTAAGAAGACAGAGACAGGAGATTTTTAGCTCCAATCCAGGGGGTTGATAGACTAAGAAATGCCTTCTCAACATCTGGAGGTTACTAAGATCTACAGTGAGTCCGATCAGCGCGCACACACACAATTTCCTTCCCTGGACCAAAATGCAATCAGTAACCATGAATTGCATTGGGACAACCAGCTCTGACATTCTTTAAAGAACACAATACTATTTCTATCCTCCTATGACTATGGCTGCCCTGGGATGATTTCTTATGGAAGCAACATCCTGTCTCTCTTCGACCTGGGCCTGGAAAATGTTTCCGGCATCTTCACAGAGACGAGAAGATAAGTCAGGCAGACGGAAGGCAGTGTGCAGATGTTTACATATAGACAGTGTAGCGAGATGCTAAGCTCACGAGAGAACTTAATTCCAAAACTGGGACCAAAACATGCTTCAGAAGCCCTCGGTCTTGGGACAGATCGGCCTTTAAGGGGTGTGGCTGTGGGTACCACTTGCTGTTTTACAGACTTGCCCTCTGCCCTCCATGTCCACGTGACTTTCTGTATCCAAGATTAGACATGATGATCTTGTTACCCGGGCTGCAGAAACGCAAACAATTCCGAGTCTCTAGGGCGAGACTTTAGAAAGGAGGCCTGCAGGAGCACGGTGGGTTTACTTTTACAACCAGGTAATCGTGCATCGCATGCACACTAGGGTACGCCCAGAGTAAACTACTGGCCTGTGCGCTGCAAAATGCTAACGTAGGGGCTAGGAAGAGGGCCCAGTCAGTGAAGCACTTGCTGTGCAAGCATGAGGACATGAGTTCAAACCTTCAGTACTCTTGTAAGAAAACAAACAACAATAACAAAACACATCGAACAGACACAGTTGTGATCGCCTGTAATACTTATGCTAAGTTTGTAGACTGGCCAGCCTAACCAATCAACAAGGCTTAAATTCAGTGAGAGACCCTGTCTCAAAAAAAGGAAAAAAAAAAAAAAAAAAAAAAAAGCAATTTCTAGGAGACTCCTGATGTGGCCCTCTGGCCTCCACATACTTTTCTACACACACAGGCTAGCACACAAATGCTTACTCACACATAAACACTGGAATACAAACATAGGACCACACATACACGAGTTAATGTTATTGGAGCCAGAGGGGCTGTGTCAAACTAAGGGAAATGAGAGGCATGGCCGCTGTGTGCAATGCATAACAGTCTTCACCGCAGTTGGTCTAGGGAGGAGGAAGAGAGAGATGTGATGGAGCAGTTGCAAAACTGAATATGGAGTATTAGCTAATAATGTGAAGCCAGAGTTAACATCAGCTTGAACACTGTGCTAAAAGTCTGTTCAAAATGTCAACGGCCAAACCATATTTAAAGAGAGAAACTTAACCCCAATCTGCAACAGTCTACCCAGAAAATCATATAGTTATTCAGTGTGGCCTTGTCATAACACACCTATGATAATCAGCCCAGGAAATCATATAATTTTTCAATGTGACCTTGTCAGAAGCCACACAGCCACTCCTCATGACAATCCAAGAGTGAAAAACAGTAAGTAGCTTCAATATTGATCCCAAATGGCTAGGTCTCCATGAATAACTGACATGTCCTGGCTGGTTTTGTGTGTCAACTTGACACAAGCCGAAGGTATCACAGAGAAAGGAGCCTCTCTTGAGGAAATGCCCCCATGAGATCCAGCTGTAAGGCATTTTCTCAATTAGTGATCAAGGGTGGGAGGGCCCATCGTGGGTGGCGCCATCCCTGGGCTGGTCGTCCTGGGTTCTATAAGAAAGCAAGCTGAGCAAGCCAGGGGAAGCAAACTGGTAAGTAACATCCCTCTAAAGCCTCTGCATCAGCTCCTGCTTCCTGACCTGCTTGAGTTCCAGTCCTGACTTCCTTTGGTGATGAACAGCAATGTGGAAGTGTAAGCTGAATAAACCCTTTCCTCCCCAACTTGCCTCTTGGCCATGATGTTTTGTGCAGGAACAGAAACCCTGAGTAAGACAGCTTCCTTCTATTTAATCCCTATTTCCCACTTAGGATCAACCAGTCAGAGCCACCTGCAGCTTCCCCAGGCTCACCTCATCTGCCCGTTTCCACTACAATGTAGTCTCTGCCAAAAAGACAGTGCTTCACTTCCTTGCTACAGGATAAGTAGCCTTTGCTTTGCTCGTCTGCTTGGTCCCTGTTTATATGCCTCAGCTCCGAGTCACGTGAATACCCTTGTTTATAGGGAAGGTGTGTGAGAGTGTTTAGTTATAAAGAGTATCAATGCTCAAGTGGTTCAGGAAAGAACATACATCTATACAGACAGAAATAAAGTAGATAGAACAGTGGAGTACCAACTTGTATATCTGGGCTAGTGGTATGACACTTCTTTGCCCCATCCTGACCACTTTTTAAAAGTGTGAACTTATTCCTGAATGAGAAGTGCTTTAAGGTGTCCCCACTTGAATGCTCTCTTTTTGACATCTTGGGTAGGCCCTCCTGTTCACCTGAGATTATGAACCAGGGAGGGGCTGGACCTTGGTGTTGCTTCATCTGACTGTTCTCCTTGCAGAACCACAATGCAGAAGATCAGGCCCATCAGCTTGTTCCCGAGGAAATGATCCTATGTCTCACCCCACATTTGACATACCTAGATCTCTTTGGTGGTCGTTTGTTCATACTGTTGAACACAGAGAGCAGTGAGTCTTAGCCTGTGGGTCATGTATCAGATACTTACATTACAATTCATAAGAGTAGCGAGAGTTATGAAATAACGAAATAACTTTATGGTTGGGGAAATCATTCCAACACGAGAACCTGTATTAAAGGGTTGCAGCATTAGGAAGGTTGAGAACCACTGACACAGAGAATCTCAAAGCTGTCTCTTTTTTCATCCACGGGGCCAAGGGTGCAGAAGCACTGTGGTCCAGAGTCATCAGGGTGCTGCTCTTACTACCAGGCTTCATGTGCACCCTGGAGTACATGATGCCTAATCTCACAAACTGGGGATTTCGAGGCTATCTGGAGGCTGGCCATCCACTTCTTACTGTTAAGCTGTTCTTGGAACCGACTGGTATCAGTGTCAGTCACTGTTCACAGTTGTTACCTATCTATTCCCTAACCTTGCCTTCAGACCTTTCCTCCCACATTGCAACAGTATGTTGTCCTATTCCTTCTAAGCCCCTCTGATTTATGAATATATCAGTTCTCTACCTCAGTACATTGAGATAGCTAAGAAGCTTGAAAGAACACCGCGCTATCCCTACATCCCAGATACTTAATTGTTCCCACTGTAGCCTGGGTCTTCTTGTCTGTTTGGCTTTGTTTGCTTGCTTTTTAGCCCCATCCCCATCCCCACCCCCACCCCTACCCCCACCCCCACCCCCACCCCCACCCCCACCCCCACCCCCACCCCCATCCCCATCCCCATCCCCACCCCCATCCCCATCCCCTGGAGTATTCTCAAACATATGCAGCTGAGATGGAGAATCACTTCCTTCATAATTGCTTATAGAAAATATACTCTGAAGAACTTAGGAATAAAGAGGTGTCTGCCCCTAACCCTCAAATAGTTATAAAAAAAATGTTCATATCTATAGAGAGAGAAGGGGTGGAAGTAAAACATGTATTCATGAAACTCTTCCAGATTCTCCATTACTTTAGGGACATGCCTGACCATTCATACAGTTTGATCTCACTAACGACCCCTGCACGGAAGCCCCTGTCCCAAGATAGTGATGATCTGCTTGGCCTTTCTAGCAGCCATTTATCTTAAAAGTCTTTCCCAACAGCAAATAAAGGAGAGATGAGCAGGTCAACAACAATCAAAGCTAATCACTGTAATTTCCCATCTATAAACTCCCAGCTTGCATTCCCAAACACCCCCCAGCATAGGAACCAGTCCCTTGTGACTGTGCAAGTTGCTACAAGACAGAAAACAACAAGTCGTTCATCCAGATGTAGTTATAAGATACTGAAAGTACGAGGAGCAAAGAGACATGATGAAATCGCCTCAGATTTACAGCAACAGGTGGCAACCTCTGAGAAGGCATGGGCTCGGTCATTAGCCTCCGGTATACCCAGCAGGAGAACAAGGACACCCAGCACCAAGAAGTCTGTTGTAAGCACTGTGGCTAATATTCAAAACTGTGGGGGGAGGGGGGCACAGAGATGTGGAGAAGACGTGCAAGTGCCCACTTGGCTCTCAGTCCAAATACTGGTAAGTTATCACAGAGGGGGCTTCCAGGCATTCCTCCTATATCTTCAACCCCCAGCCCAATAAAATTAGTGACTTTAGATAGGGCCTCAGCCTTATTTTTAGAAGCTTCTGAGACAAACGCACTGTGTGCTTGACTTTGAGAATAACCTCACAGAGCACTCTCTTATCTCCAGAGCCAGGCAGGACACTGAGTCCCCATGCCTTCAGCCTTCCAAGGCAGGCTCGGCAGCCTCTTACATCTTCCTTCTTCTCCTTTCAGTATATAGCTGAAGCTAGCCTTTGATTCCTGATCCTCACTACATACGGACACACACATGCACGCGCGCGCGCGCGCGCGCGCACACACACACACACACACACACACAAGCACACATATACACTCATACTCAAACACACAGGCCAGCAGAGCAATTATCTCAGCAAACGCATCTAACTCACTGTGGTTTCTTAAATAGGAGCCGTTTTTCTAACCACACCAGATAGGCCTGCGGAAATCCCTGAAGCATCAACAGGATCCAGTTCAGTATCAGCACCGATACTTAAAATGTTGATTGGTTTATTCAGTCAAAACGATAAGACAGAGTCAAGGCTTGATGTGGTCTTGTGGTTAGTCCCTGATGTTAAAAACCTAGAATTTGTTTGCTTGTTTTAATACAGGGTCTAATATAGCCCATGTTATCCTGAAGCTCATTCTGTAGCCAAAGCTGGTCCTGAACACCTGACCTACTGCTTCTAACTTCCAAGTGCTAGGATTATAGACATGGGCCACCATGCTTGGTTCATATAAGCTTTGAGACATTAAATTAATCGCTTAAAACCTTTTAGAGCTTAAGGCCTTTATTCTCAAATCTCAGCTTCTACACCAACAAATGAGAATAATATCAATATCCAATTCATAAGGACGTTAGATAATAGAAGGGAAGCTTCCTGAGAGATATCTACCACTAGTCACAGCTATGGACCAAAGTTTGCTCTAAGATTCTCAAAGTCCCCCAAAAGCCCACTCATGCATGTGTTTAGTTATTTCTAAACAGTGACTTTGATAAGTTAAAATGGTCTCCAGCTGGGACAAGGCCCACTATTGTGTGGTTTGCTGCTGAGAATTCAGGGTCTTGTCTGGGTAACCTTGAACTTCTAACTCTGATTATTCTCTCGTTAAAAGAATCAGCGGACAGGAACGAGAGCTTGGTGGTTACGAGAGTATACTGTTCTTGAAGAGGACTAGAGCTTGGCTTCCAGGACTTACATAAGGTGGCTTACAACAGATTACAGCTTCAGAGGATCCAAACCTCTCGTCTAGAGTCCCAGGACCCCGTGCTCATGTGCAGAAACCTACATACAGATGCACACATATATACATAATTAAAAATAAAATCTTCTTTAAAATATAATAATAATCAGCCATGATTGATCAGTCAGTGTGAGCTCACTGGTTTCCATCTCTCCTTACAATAGGAGCCAAATCAGGTGGCAAAATTGTCGAGGTCAGGTCTAGAGATCAACACTCCAGTATCCAGAGAGTTTGGAGTCCCTCGGAGTATTTGAGATGACCATTGTCCACCTAGAAGATTTCCGCCATGAATGATATCAGAATCACCTGTAGAACCTGTCACAGAAGTCAGCCAGGGTGTCTCTGCTCTCCAAAACTGATCCCACTGATCTGGACTCAGACTTGAGTCTTCTTAACAAGTAACCAAACAGTTGTAGAACCACACCTAGAGATACACTTGACCTTAGGGGGTGACAAACACAGAGCAACCACACCTAGAGATACACTTGACCTTAGAGGTTGATAAACACAGAGCAACCACACCTAGAGATACATTTTACCTTAGGGGATGACAAACAGAGCACTTAGAAAACGTCAAATGCATTATGAAAAGAATGCAGTCTCTGACACCAAACACAGCTTAAGTCTGAACCAGAAATGTCATCTTGGCTAGCATCTGTTGCGTCATCTGTAAAATATTGGTTTTATCACTTATAGAATGAAGGTAACAAGACACATCTCATGGAAATATTAAAGATACTACCTGTAAAAATATCTGAAAACCCTCCAATATAGTACCTACTATGCTGATTCTCAGTATAAGTTTACTCATTGTGGACCAAAGGGTACATCACAAAAATGGCTCAGCTTTCTTTCGTGGGATACTGAGAGAGAATGATGTCCTCAACCAAGGTATCTGAGATAATTAGACTGAGTAGGCCGAGCACACCAAATGAGTTGCTACAGGCTACCATGGGCCTCCTTTGCCAAGTAGATTCCCCAAGGTCAGTTCTCCGGCTAACCTGGTGTTTCCCACCTAAGCCAGGAACTTCCTTGCTTTTGTTCTGGGAATGTCTTCCAAAGGCTGGGAATGGCTTTGTGTTCTAATACTTGCCCCCCTATCCCCCCAGTAAGCAACCAATAACAAGAGTAATCTTCTAAAATGTACAGAAAAATACCATGAAGCTCTTGGGCACTCTTGCAGAGAAGTCCAGCTTCTCTCAGTAATAGTCCACAGAATTTTCTTAAAGCTTTTCAACTCTGTATGCAAAAGGGCACAGTAAAGGAACTGAAATGGCTGCTGGCTCCGTGGGCAGAAAAAAAGTTTATTCCAAACTGCCAAGACTGTCTCTCAGGAAAGCAGAGAGAAGTGTGATGAGGAAAAGAAAGAGTAGCTACACAGAGGGAAGTCTGTGAGCTGAGGTAAGTTTAGGGGAAGAGGTGAGAAGGGATAGGACTTTGAAAGGTAAGAAAGAGAAGGAAGCCAGCATGTGCTTTGATGTGCTGATAGGCACCACAGGTGGCCAGATGTCTCTTCTGCCTGAGGGAAGGGAAAATACTCTTTTTGGAAGATAGAAACCAGTTTTCAAAGTTCTTGAGCGCCCCTGGCTTTTATCTAACTAATAGAAATCTTCCCATAGTCCAGGTTGAACTGCCTTTTGGAGTCTGGGGAACAAGGGACATGAAAAACTACTTTCATTCCTACAGGATGGCACTCACCAAGTTTCTCATCTCCTGAACTTCTTCCCTAGAAAGGGCATAGGATCTCTCTCTCTCTCTCTCTCTCTCTCTCTCTCTCTCTCTCTCTCTCTCTCTCTCTCTCTTCATTAAGCTCCTTTTCTCAACCAGAAAGCCCTAGGGTCAGACTTTAGTGTCTGCTAATATGCCTTCAGGTGCCCAGCCACCCCATAGGTGATCTGTGTCTTTGAGGATACACCACCGAAACAACTGTATTTTTGAGTCATGGCCTCTGGCTTTCCTTCACTAGAGCATGGTGTGGTGATTTTATAACATTTTTAGGTATCCAGTATCCAATTTGTCATTTATATCTATTTACCCAGCCATCCCTATCTTAAGAGCACAACAGAGCCCCAAGAACACAGAATAGAAGCATCTTCTAATTCCTCACAATATGGCCTCCACCTTGCTCATCCCTCATCCTAACATGCTGGGAGTGTTATCTTTAGGGTTGTTGTATGGATTCTGTCTCCTGCTACAGTGATGATGCTGGGTTTCCAGAAATAGATTGGTCTGGCTCTGTGCTCAAGTCACTGTATCCCTGGGCAGTTTCATCTCTGCAGTGTGATGCTGACTTCTCAATCCATGTTCCAGATAACCACAGCCAGACACAGAGTCATCTTCCATCCTCAAAACGAAGTCAATGGCTACTTATAAAATGGAGTCTATGGGGCAAGCCACAGTGTAGACGACCACTGTTTGTCACAAGCAATATATAACTGAGAGCAGGGCACAGCCTAATCTCAACCTCCATTTTCAGCCTTCTAGAAGGTTGGTGTTAGCAGCCTCTAGAAAAGCCCGCATGCCTAAAATCTAGTAAGTACAGATTTTAGGCCCCTAAACCTGTACCATCACCACCCATAGTTCTCTGAGGCACACCAGGCAACCGTAACCAGAGATCCAGCTCCAAGGGTTTTCAATTTTTGAGATCCAGCCACTTCCCCCCAGAGAAAGAGAAACGCAGGAAAGGGTTTAAATCAACAGAGCTAAGCCATACCACGAAGACAGAGAGTACACATTTCAACCCATGTTTGCTCTAGGTTTAAACAGAGGAGTGCTGGAGCAGGGGAGGAAGGAGGTGGGAATAACTAAGCAGTCTTAGTCAGAATGCAGTCTAGTTGGTCATTGTCTTAACTCTGGCTCTGCAAGGGGATCAGAAGTCCTGTTGCTTGAGGGGACAAGCAAGTTCCCGTGAGATGATGCTCTTGCTTGTGGGAGTGACCTGAGCACTGGGAAACATGTCTACAAAGCTCTGCTTTTCCTGGATACCAAGGTGACCTCACTGCAGGTTTAGGACAATGACTGGGGACTCAAATGCCTGTTGGGGGGGTCTGTCTGGAACAGGATATTGTCAGAGCTGACAGTATGATGCCTGTTGCTCGAGTCTATGTGCTGTTAGGACGGAAGGGGATAAGATAGGGTAGATAGCACCAGTTCTTAGACACGTCTCCAGTGATTAGCATGACGACACGCAGAGCTAAGCAGAAGCTTGTCCCGATATGCCAGATTCAAAATGTCTGGAATTAAGTTATCTTTGTAGGTGCAAGGGAGGAGTGAGTGTTTTGCAGCTAAAGCCGTTTCTGAGTACCTGCTAAAAGGTCCTGGGTCAAGAGACTGTAGTACTGGGGAAGAGTCCCTGACTCCTCAAACCTGGAACAGAAGCCGGACAGTGGAAGATGCTAACACTGGAGAAAAACCACTGGATAAGGAAGTGTCCTGAGTGCACTGTGCCAGAAACACAGGAACAAGTCTGTGTCTTTCCTCAAAATGTATCAAATAACAAGAAATCCACAAGGTCCAGCAGTTTCGATGATAGGAATTTGACATACAGTTACAGTTCACCTCAACTACCTTGGTAATCTTGCTGAGGCAAAGGCAAGTTCTTTTATTTAATCAAAGTTACTAATATTAGCTCTCATATCACACAACATATAGTAAATCTCTCTCTCTCTCTCTCTCTCTCTCTCTCTCTGTGTGTGTGTGTGTGTGTGTGTGTGTGTGTGTGTGTGTGTGTGAAAGTATGTTTTATGGGTCAGAGAATAAATGCAAGTTAAAGCTGGGCAGTGGTGGCGCACGCCTTTAATCCCAGCACTCGGGAGGCAGAGGCAGGCGGATTTTTGAGTTTGAGGTTAGCCTGGTCTTCAGAGTGAGTTCCAGGACAGCCAGGGGACACAGAGAAACCTTGTCTCGAAAAACAAAAAATAGATAGATAGATAGATAGATAGATAGATAGATGCAAGTTAAATAGGTTGCAGCAGAGTTCAAAGGGTTTCGGAAGGGATGATGTACTGAGAAAATCTGGATTGGTAACATAATGAATCAAACCAGTGCTGGGTAATGAATCAAACCAGTGCTGGGTGGGAGCAGTTGCTGGAGAAGCAGGAGTCATGTTTAGGAGTTAAGTCACGGGGTCCATGAGGTGAAAATCCAAACAGGGTTTGGAGTAAGGAATGGGTCTGGAACAGGAAACAGCAGGTTCACTCCCAATCTAGATGAGCGGATAGGTGGACAGGCAGACAGTCAAACAGGCTGCATCAGCAGCAGGGGACCAAGCGGAGTCAAAGGTCCAGGAATAGTCAGAGGTCACGTTTCCATCAGCAATAAATATATGCCTGATCATTTTCAACACTTGGAGGAGCTGGGAATGTCAGGATGAGTAGGGCAGACACAGGGCAGACCAGGGCACACAGCTAAGGATGTTCATCAAGGACCAAGCAGGCAGCAAAGAAGCACAGAAATGAAGGCTACCTCTGCCCGGGACGGCAGGATTCAGGATGTTCCAGTGAGGTAAACAGAATGAGAACGGAGGCTACAGATCTTCAGTTAAGTCTACAGGACACCCTTAGGGGGAGGAAATGGAAAAGATTCCTGCCCTAGGGACCACAAACTGTAAAACATTCCTTATAGCCAGGCCTATAATCCTAGCAATTCTTGGGGCTGAGACAGGAGGATCACAGACCCAGGGCCTCCCTGGGTTAGAGAGTAAATCCAAGGCTAACTTGGGCAACTTAGTGAAATGCACACACACATACTATATATATATATATATATATATATATATATATATATATATATATGCATATATATAGTGTGTATATAGTGTGTGTGTGTATATATATATATTCATATATATATATATATATATATATATATATATATATATATGATAAAACTGTGGTGGAGATATAGCTTGGTGGTATAGCCCTCACTTGGCATGTTCAAAACTCTTAAGTTAAAAGGAAGGAGGTTGTAAGGAGAGAGGGAGGAAGGGAGGGAGGGTAAAGAAGGAATCCTACCTGGCCTCAGCACACAGAGTCAAGGCTTAGTGAACTGTACACAGATTGAGTTCAGGCCCCATTGGCCCTTTAGGGGAGATAGTTTAGCAAAATTCGCAAAAAGCATCCAAGATGACCTTGGCCATGAAGATGAAGACGAGCCCCACAGAAGGGAAAGGGTGTTTCAGGCAGAAGAACACAGGCAAAGGCCAAGAGCTGCAGCACAGTTGGATCCAAAGACTCTGATTAACTTCCTGCCTAGGCAGGAAGTGGTCCGGCTGTGCAGGTTAAGGGTCACATATATAATTGTAAAACAATTTACATCTGTTAAAAAGAAAAGGGGAAAACTCCACTACCAGAGACAGCAGTTCTAGCAGGAGTGCAGTGAGAGAGGTCAAAGGGCAGAATGTTCTGCTAGTGACAGGGTCTTCATGAAACTTCAAAAGGTGGAGAGCAACTGGAGCCCACCCAGCCTTTTCAAAAACAAAATCTTCCTCTCCTAAAGTAGGATTCAAAGACAGAATCTCCTAAAATAATCTTCCTTAGCTCCTCATTCCCCTTTGTGAGTTTGGAAAGGAACAAACTCATCTTCCTTGGCTGGACCTGATTCTGTCTGTGGTAGACAGACCCTGCCCCCCACCCAGGATGGGTCACTGGGAAGAACACTTTAATCAGACCACCACCATCCCAACAATTCAAGGAGATAAAACACATGTGAGCGTGTACTTTTAAAGTCAGGTCTTCACAAAACAGAATAGTCACATAGCTTACTCTCGGTCTCCCAGAGTCCACCAAAAGAAAGTGGAAGAGGTCCTACCAGTCCACAACAGGCGTAGGGTGGTTTGAGAGAGGTAAAAGAGGCTCAGAGGGCTTCAGTCCATCATGGAAAGGAAGGAATGTTGGATTGGCTTCATTAAAAAAGCTATACCAGTATGTGGCAGAGGCTCTTTCTCTAATGACAAATCTGGAAAGCAAAGAGAAGCAGAGAGAACTGGGGTTGTGGTTTCAAAGGCTGGTCCCTAGGGACCTGCTTCCCTTAGCTAGGCCCCACCCCTAAAGTTTTCACAACATCCCAAAACATCACCACCATTTGGAAAATAGGCATGTGAAACAAGAGGCCGTGAGAGGCATCTTACATTCAAACCATAAAGTAAGTATTACTTTTAAGAGTATTTTATGTGGCTTAGAAGGATTCCTTCATTCTTTCTTTCATTTGTTCATTCATTCAACAAGCATCTATTGAGTCTTCTATGTGTTAGATGTGCTGGGTCTTAGGGATATAATACTAAACAAATCAAAGACCCCCGACTGCACATATAAAAGATAGGCAATAAACAAATATATAAACATGTAACTATAAGCTTTCTTTCCATTTCAGGTTAGGCTATGACCCAAGAGAAAAAGGCAATGGAGAAGGAAGCCTGAAGGTGAGCAAAGACTTAACTCAGAAGGTAGCACTTTATCAGAGAGAGCAGAATAGACAGAGTGAGCCATCCACAGAAAGAAACCAAGCACCATTGCAAGCAAGGGAAGAGCCAGTGCAGACGGCCAGGGGTCAGAGAGTCTAGAGCAGCAAGGAGACTGTCAGTTGCTCAAGGGTAGTTAGCGAACAGTTTCATTCCACAGAGAGACAAGTTCAGGAGATGAAATCCAAGAGAAGAATGGAATTGGATAGGACTAGAAGGGTTTTAGTGAGCAAGGCAGGAGACTGAGGTTAGTTAAGTGGTGAAGCTGCGGGAGTTGATTAATGTGGTTTGGGTTTAGTTTAATTCATTGCACTGCTGTGCAGAAGCAGACGGATGGAAGGCAGAGAGGAAGCCAGGAAACTGGATAGGACCCAGCACAGTACAGGTGAGAGGTGATTCTGGCTTGGATGAGTGGGAAACATGGCTGGACTCTGGGTATGCCACAAAAATAAATCCAACTGGACAGACTCGCAGGTTAAATGTCTCATAGGAGAGAAATGAATGAATCTGGTGTATATCTATTTTTATATAAATATCTATATAAAAGCCTGAGTGGTGGTACTACTGTTACCAAGAAAGGGGACACGGGGTGGTACAGCTTTGGGAAATGAGACAGGATATGGAGCACTCCACTTGAGATATTGGCAGTGTTTTTAGACTTTTGAGAGATATTGAGCAAATAGCTGGGAGCATAACTCTGGGGTGTGAGTATGAATTAGTCAGGGTTCTCTAGAATAACAGAAGTTATAGAATGAATCTTTCTACATCTATAGAAGGGGGATTTATTAGAATGACTTACAGGCTGTGGTCCAGCTAATCCAACAATGGCTGCCTATGAATGGAAGGTCCAAGCATCCAGTTGGATTCAGTACATGAGGCTAGATGTCTGGTCTGGTCTTCAGTATATTACCGGAATCCTGGAGACGTCGGCTGGGATGCCAGTGAAAGAAGGCACTTGCTAGCAAAGGCAAGCAAAAGAAAGAGAAAAGCTTCCTTCTTACCTGATGTCAGATATGCTTCCAGCAGAAGGTGTGGTCCAAATTAAAGGGAGGCCTTTGAACCTCAAAAAAGAACTGGGTTAAAGGTGGCTCTTCTCACCTCAAATATCTGTATTAGAAAGTGGATCTTCCCACTTCAAATGATTAATTAAGAAAAGATTCTTCACCAGTGTGCCCAGCCTCTTTGGGTTATAGTCAACACCAAAGAGGTTGTAGTCAAGGTTGGCAACCAAAGTAGCCTTCACAGGGATGAAAACACAAACTTAAGATTCATCAGCACTTAGGCGTTGTCCAAAGTCAAGAGACAGAGGAAAAGGCCTAAGAATGTACACAAATCTTGAGGCTGACCTTGGGGCTACTTCAAGACTCACGAGAAAAGGAGATCAATGTTGTAAACAGGCCAAAGAAGCCACCGGGATCCATGTAAAAAGTCTGCATTTAGAAGGGCCAATGACATCAAACGTTACTCATGAGTTAGGATGAGAAGCAGAAGGAACCCCAATCTTGGCAGTGTGGAGGCAGCTGATGACCTTGAAGAGAGACGGTAAAAGTATTACACTATTGGAAATGTGCCAAAACATAAAGAGTGGGGACTAATTTACATGGAAAGTTGTGGATTTATAGTCACAACCTAGCAATTCTTTACCTAAGATCTAGTACAGAGGGATTATAGCACACATGCACCCTATAAAACATACCAAAATGTTCATAGTCCCAAAGGGATGAGAACATGTTAGATCACGGGCCTGCCCCTTCAAGACACTGGTCACTTAAAGCCGCCAGATCCCACACACAAGGCTGGTCCCCCATCCATCCCATTTACCCTCAAACCCACACAGGAATGTAAGAGGCTGTGCTATGCTGTGGCTTCACAAACCCCTGTACTTGACTCCTCCATGCACCTATCACACAGAACCAATAGGAGACAGACTATATACAGAAGACAGGTGGTAAATGGGTAAGTGGAGGAATGGATAGTCTTCCAGAAACACGATCCCAGACATACTCAGAAATCATCTTTAAGAACTATCTGAAATCCCTTACATCAGTCAAGTTGGCACTTCAGTTTATCCATCACTGTCTTCTTAAAAGTTGTGGTCCTCAGACCAGGTGGTGGTGGTGCACGCCTTTAATCTCAGCTCTTGGGAGGCAGAGGCAGGTGGATATTTATGAGTTTGTGAGCAGCCTGGTCTACAGATCGAGTTCCAGGATACCCAAAGGCACACAGAGAGACTCTGTCTCAAAAAGGAAAGTTGTGATCCTCAAGTTTAAGTGGGTGAAGATCTGCTCAGATATCCAGTGCCCACATATAAGACAGGCATGGCAGCATATGCCTATAACCCCAGCCCTAGGTAGGGGAAGCAGACACAGGAAGATAACTGGGAGTTGCCAGCTAGATGGCCTACCTAAAATGGTGAGCTCAAGGATCAGAGTCTCAAAAAGTAAGGTAGAAATGTAATAGAGAAGACACTCACTGTCTACCTCTGGCCTACACACATGCACATAAAAATCACACACACATACAAACACACATATTCATATAATACACACACACATATATGTATATATATACATATGTATATATATATATGTATATATATATACATATGTATATATGTATATATATATACACACACATATATACATATGTATATATACACACATATATACATATGTATATATACATACATATATATACATATATATATATATATATATAACAAAAATGAATAAAATGAGTAGAAAAGTTGGGATTTTGTCCACTGAAAATGGGGGGCAGGGTTGCCAAGTAGTTGGCATAGCAGACCTTGGGTCCCAAGCTGGTCAAGGAGGGAAGTATAAACAGTAGCCAACTTCATATTCAATATAATGAACATCATCTTCAACTTCAAATATAAGTGTTTCTCTAGCTTGAGCTTTAAAACTAGATTTACCCCAAGACTTAGTTTTTTAATGTACTTTTAAAATTCATGTTTCTAATGTCCATGAAGATACGAAAGCCCTTGGGGAAACTGGGTAGTTAATGTGTCCTAATAAGCCTGCCTTGTGATAGGACAGCTAATAAGATGCAAAATTCCTGGGAACCACATTCTTGTGCAATCTTCACCAAAGCAGAGGACACTGCAGAGAAGCCATAGGCTCTGCCACTTCCCAGCACAGGCTGACCCCAGCCGGCTCTAGCTACCAACCCCATTCCATCGCCAACAGACTTCAGCCAGGATTCTCAGTGCTGATGACCTCCATCTTCTCATCCGTACAGCAGGAATAAAAGTAGTGTCTCTACTCCTCCATGCCGTAAGGATGAAACGAGAAAAGTCACACGAAGTACTCAACAAGGTTCAAGGCGTCGATTAAAACAAAATGATGTTCTTGTCCCCTAACTATCAACTTGAAGGAACTGGGACTACTTCATAGTCTGTAGTTTCTGGGAGGAGCATTTCTTACTAGACCTTGAAGATAATATCCTATTGTTGACACCACATACTTTTACCATAGGACTTGGAGAGATATAGGTGGGTTTGAACTGGAAGCCTCCTCCCTAATGGCCAGATCTCATAGTGCCAAATAGTGCTAGGCAAGCTGCAAGGAGGGGAAAAAAAATACCAGCTATCTTACTCAGATATGAACCCAATAAACTCTACAGCAGCACCTCGGCTCGTCCATAGGTGCAATAGGGGCACCAATGTCTTAGCGAGTAACCAAGAGCTGTCTCACTGGACGGACTTAAGGCCCACTAAACAGAGGAACTCATGCATGGTACTAGAAATCTGACAAAGAACCCGTGGTCGCAGAACTCGGAGGAAAATCTACCATTATAACGTTACTTAACTGTTATGGAAGCCAGCTTCCTTCTAGATCCTTCTCCTTAAAGATGTATATTAGTTCGGATCTCACCCCTCATCAACGAAGCTTCTTTTTGTAGTGGGTGGAGGTTAACACAGAGAGCCACAAATGATCAAAGTACAGAGAATAAGTCACTGTGGAGTATTTATCCTGAAATGGGACATCTACATCATACTCACCCCAAGTCTTGGGGAATAACTCAGAAGATGAGGCAGAAAAATTGTAAGAGCCAGAGGTTAGAGAGAATTACTGCAAAACGTCTGGACTTGACAGGTAGCACATGTGAACTCACAGTGGCTGTGCTGTCCCCACAAGACCTGTTCAAAATCAGGTAGTCAGTAGTCAAGCATGGACTTAGGGGACTCATGGGGACTCATTCCTGGTTGATAAGTTATAAGAGTTGACGGATACTGAGGGAGAGAATGTTTTCTTCAAGAGTGGGGGCCTTGATGGGTTGCCCATCTTATACAGTGGTCAACCCTATAGCACACTGACTTGACTCAGAAGGTGATAGATAGATAGATAGATAGATAGATAGATAGATAGATAGATAGATAGACAGACAGACACAGATGACACACAGACAGGTGAAAAGACAACATGATATTGAGTAGGATGTGAGGTGAAGGTCAAGAGTTGGAGCAGAAGAGTGAGGAGTGCATTTTATGAAAATGAAATGAAAACAAAGTTTTAAAAGACCAAAGGAGAAGTTCACGGGTATTTTTAAGCATTTGATCTGCTTTATGAGAAAAAAAAAAAAAAAACCAGAAAATAGCCATAGTGGCTTTTAGGAAGCCCATAAATTTTGGCTGTCTCTGGCTGGTAGTTATGGTGTTGCACATACTTATAATCCCAGCACTTTGGAGGTAAAAGCAGGAAGCTTATAAGTTTGAAGCCAGGCTGGGCTACATAATGAGATCCTGTCTCAAAAAACAAAATAACAAACAAAGCACACAAAAAGACAGATCATTTATCTACAGCTCTTCCCAAAGGAACAGCCCTTTTGTCTATCCAGAGAACAAGTACCCACTGATTCTACAATCTCTCTATGCAACCTTGACCCCTGACCTCTGCCTCCAGCAGCTATGCCAGCATTGCATCAGCCAGCAAGCTTGTAATGAATTTCCCAGGGTGCATGGGCACCGAGGGGATGGTAAAGGAAGCACGTGGAATGGTCCCTAAGGATGCAGGACAATTCGTGAGAACATCTCAGCAACGGTGTGATCTCAGGCAAATCTCATTTCCATCTTGACCCCTGGCTTCCTGGATTGGGATAGAGATAATGATACACAGGGGTTAAGAAGAGACAGTGCCAGTTATTGTTAGCCAAAGGCAACCTTCTTCCTTGTTATGAGAACCCAAATATGATTCAGGAAAGCACAGCATCTGCCTCCTAAAACTGACCCAAATGAGCGCAAGCTCATTTCCCCAGCCTCCCTGTGCCTAGGAGTGTCCGTCTGACCTTGTTCTGGATGATGAAACATTAAATACAGTAGTCACCTGAGAGGCTTCCCTATAAAGGGAACAGGTGTGACATAATACACACTAAATACTCCCACCCCACTCTTATACACAAATGCCTTTTTCTTCCTTGAGTTCAGATAACGGTGTCTGGTGATATGTTACCTATCTTGTGACCATAAGTTGCCAAGACCAAAGACAATAAGGAAATGCTAAGAGGAGAAATACAGAAATGAAACATGATTCTGGATATTAAATAAGACATTAGTGCTCACAGACCTGCCTGAGAATGCCCGGTTCCAGTTCTCAAGCAAAATAATAGATGGTTGGACATTGAAGTCCCCATTGGTCAAGCTTTCTGACTCACTGATTCAGTGGTTTCATTCAATGCTATTATTCACTCCACCTTCCCACCTTAGTACCAAGAGAGATTTCAAGAGACATTACTGTGATCTCATTTATACAGAGTAAAATTAAACCCCTCTGTTATTTTCCATAAACTTCTTTTGTACAAAAGATCCCAGTAGAATCACCAAACTATCACAAAATGCTTCACAGATAGCCTTGCAGAAAGATCACCCCCACTTGTGGTATGAACAACATTCTAGGCAAAACCTGGGCATTTAGATCTGCTTTAATGGGCAAACTTCTAATTAACTGGCCTCTCTCTCGCCCTTGAGGACAGAGAAGGAAAGACTTGAATGCTTGCATGCAAATGCCTAGAAGACACCATGCACAGTAGTGGTAGCCTAGAAGTATCTCAGTAAAAAGGTAGTTCTGACAAAACCATGATCTTTATAAAAACATAAAGGTATCCTTTGATCTCCATGTGTGTGCATGTGTGCCATTTGCTGGTTCAGCTGGTGTCCTTTGCACAAAATAACGTATCAGAAAATAACAGAGGAGCCTGGCTGGGCTGTGTATGGCACATACACCCAATGATATGGTGATGATATGTGCATGGTGTGTTGTATGGGTACCTATGCCACAACACACCTGGGGAGGTATGTAGAGTTGCTTTTCTCCTACCTTTACATGTGTTCCGGGATCAGGATTGCACAGTAAGTCCCACTATCCCCCCCCCATGCCATCTCATCAGGCCTCAGTTGAAAGTCTCAGAGCAAAGGCTAACCTCTCTAAGAAAGGAAGGAATTCTTTAGCAGATGGTCTTTAGATTGACTTAAGCTTTACCTTCTCTCTGAGCCTCTAATCTGCTACTCCACCTTGCAGACGTTAAGACATTTTAAGCTACAAGGACATGGGTCTCTCTCTCTCTCTCTCTCTCTCTCTCTCTCTCTCTCTCTCGTGTGTGTGTGTGTGTGTGTGTGTGTGTGTGTGTGTGTGTGTGTGTGTGTGTGTGTGTGTGTGTGTGTTATAGAAGGTGAGACCTATCTTTAGTCTGCAGTTCCTCCAAGCAGAGATGTTAAAGAAGTCAGGACAATGTCCCCCTTTCAGGAGGACTTGTGCAATAAGCCTTCTCAACCCAGCAATAAATACCAGCAGTTCCTGAGCTGGTACACCAAGTACTGTGGGGATATGAAGACAGATAAACCAGCTTGAAGACAGCCAAGAGGAAATCCAAAATAAAACGCTGGGAAGACAGCTTGGCATTCCACCCGGTTGGCCATGGTCTGTTGTGATAGTACATGGTGATGTTATTGTCCTGGGGGGTAGGAAATGGGGATTTGGCTGGTGCTGATGCTACTACAGTGAAGAAGAGACAACGTCCTACCCTGGGTGGGATGGACAACTAGGGAGCACAGGAAACATCCCAAAGCTCACATCTCGTTGAAGAGCACAGTACTCAGAAGAGCCTGCTCCGTTCCAGCTCCTCCCTACATGCCCCCACGTGCCCCTGTTTGAGCACACTCTAAGGGGATCTCAGCTACAGCTTCCATAAGCAGAAAGACCACAATCTGGGGTAAGGCTGCCCGTCCTTCCCTCACCGTGCACAGCACCACCCTCACGGCTGCTTTTTCTTCCTCTTAAATCCCAGCCCAGCCCCCTACTCTTACCCTCCCTTTGAAGAGCCTTCCTGGAAATATCATTGCATCAAGATTTCTATGCCCATCCAGATGAATGAGCCCCAATTTTGAACCCATCTCTGACTGATCTCCCAAGTGCCTGCCCTGGGCTCCTCTAGACAGATGTTCCCTGAGGAATGATTTCCTCCTGTTTCTCAGCATATTAGGTGGGGACTAAGTCTCACTGCAGTCAGTGAATGGAGCTGCATCCTCCGCCTGCAGACACCTTGCTAAGTTGAGGTTGTCTTGGCTTCTGCATCTGTAAGGTCAAGCTCTCTGCCTCCCCCAAAACTGTGCTCCCTGGTTTGTTGGTTTTTTTCACTGCCCATTTCCTGCTCAGCCCTGAGATGTGGGTAACATCTTTATAACTATGATTCCCCATTGGCTCCTATCTTCAAAATGTCTCTGAATCCCCCCTCCTCATCCCTCTCGCCCATTCTGTGTCCTTTTCCCCACCCGGAACACAAAATGTGGGACAGGCATTCTTCCCACAACACAGTCTGCTTACTTCTCTGTTTCTTCAACCAATGAGCTATGAAACAGTGGGGACTTGAGGTACTGACATTAGACCATGTGGAGGAGAAAGGAAGCCTGCAAACCTAAATACTCTCTTCTTATTTGAAGGAAACTTCCCCAGCGAGTGGAAGGTGGTACAGTGCACAGGAATCCCTGAGAGCCAGAAATGTCACCTTATGTTATCATGAGCAAGTGATCTGGCCCTATCCAATCATAACTTCCATCTCAAACTCAAAGGCTGAAGGAGAACTCCAAGAGACAGGTTCATTCAGAACTCATCCAGACTTCAGCTGTGACTACTAGCTATGCTAGGGCTACTGGCAGTGAGTCTCAACCAGCAGACTACTCCTGGGGATGCCTAGGGCTGGGTTCCCTGCAGCCTGGACTGCTGATGGTTGCCCTCATTGGAGTCTCCAGCTTACCATCAATTCTGGGAAATGACCATCATCCTTTGATCAGCTTCTGGGGTTTTAGAACCAAGAAACCCAACTGACAGCCCCAGGTCTCAGCTGCACTAAATCTCAGCCACACCAGGCCTCGGCTGTCTCATAATCCCAGAATCTAGCAGGGTACCGGGTATCCAACAGCTAACTAAGGTGTGGATGAGGAGATAAATAAAAGCAGGACAGGGAGAAGAGAGGAGGAAGCAGGGAGGGAGTTTTTCTCCCCTTTGCAAGTGGGGAGAGAGAAAGAAAAGCCAGAGACAGAGAGAGAGAGAGCCCTCCCTGTCTGCGTATGAGCCTCAGCTCTCCTCAGCCTTTAGACCTTCCCTCTCTCCTGCTGTACCTTAAGACTTTGAAGAATGTGAGAAAACGTGTCATCTCCAGCCCTGAGAAATCAGCAGCACTCGACATCCCGTGGGCAATGAGCTATAACAAACATTTCTTAATACACTGGCATGACTCTGCTTGACTCCCATTGGGAGCACAGGAGAACAGAGCCGATTCTGAGTAGTGGTGGAAGGTCAGACAAAGCAGAGAGCTAGAATTCAGCAGGGCACATAAATAGTGCCTGCTGGGTTCCCATGCTCTATAGAAACCAGCTGAGAACAGAAACAGGGATCGTTCTCTGAAAATCACACTGGTGCTCCCTTTGACCCAGTAATTTCACTTCCAAGCAATCAGGAACACAGGCAATCTATGTATAAAAATAGCCTTGCTGACGTAACTGATGAGCAGGGAAAATTGGAAGTAACTTAAACATCTAAAAATAAGATACGGCTGGGTAAAATGTCTCAGCAGTGCAACAGAATATTAGGCAGCCGTTAAAAAGTGCTCACCAAACAGCTATGAGGACATGGGGTGACACAATTAATGTCACACAGGGAAGACAAGCCCCGTGGAAAACTATGTACATAGTGTCAAGCTTGATCTCCAATAAAGACATTGTGTGCATTGGGAGAAAGGCTACAAGGAAGCCATCAAAGTCTTCAGAAGGGCTGCTTGTCCTGGTGAGATTATGGGAGTCTCCTCCCAAGTGCTTTTCTATAATTTTCTACAATGCCTCAAAATCACCTTCTTGATAAAGAAAAATGACATAGAAAAGTAACATGAAACAGCAAAAAATTACAATCAGGGAAAATAATTTAGTTATATTATAATCTCAAAAGAAATAATTTTTTTTAAGTTAAAAATCAGTAAACCAATACCCAATTGAACTGAAGCTAGATTTGAGTTCTCAGAACACTTTGCTGGTCCAGGAGCTAGAGAAGCCACCCTTTCTGCCTCAATAATTTTGTCGTTCACTTGCCTCCTTCCTCATCAAGAGAGACTAGGACTGAGGGCTCTACCACTGTCTGGCCTAGGCTCAGATCTTCCACACACACCCATTTCCTCATGGCCCTTGCCCCACCCCTCACTCATGGCCCCTGTCCTCCCCACCCATGGCCCCTGCCCCCCTCACTTACAGCTCCTGCTCCCCTCACCCATGGTCCCTTCTCCCCCCACCCATGGCCCCTTCTCCCCCTCACTCATGGCTCCTCCCTCCCTTCACCCATGGCCCCTGCTCCCCCTCACCCATGTCCCCTGCTCCCCCTCACCCATGGCCCCTGCCCCCCTTCACCCATAGCCCCAGCCCCCCTCACCAATGACCCCTGCCTTCCCTCACCAATGGCTCCTGGCCCCCCTAACCCATGGTTCCTGCCCTTCCCTCTCCCACCCCATCCTTGCCACTGCACAGACTCTTGGCTGGAATCAATCATATCTGACCCACAGATGATTCTTCTACTGAACTATTCTCTTGGTGGATAAATGTCACAAGTTTGTTCATAGTACTTTGTACTTTTATTTAGGCGTGGGTGTGGGTGTAGGTGTGGATGTGGGTGTGGGTGTGGGTGTATGCGCACGCGCGTGCACGGGCGTGCATGTCAGTGTCCACAGGAGGCCAGAAAGTGGAGGCATCAAATCCCCAAGACTTAGAGTCACAGGCAGTTGTAAGTCACCTACATGCATGGTGGAACTGAACTCCAGTTCCGTGAGAGAGCAGGAAGCACTCTTACCTGCTGAGCCATCTCTCCAGCCCTTCATTCATAGTATTTGTAAGTAGGATATCTTGGATGTGTTTGGCCCATCCACCACCTGAAGACAGCAGCCTCCATCTACCAAGACCCCACTCTGTACATCTGGAATCTGTCTGGAGGCTGAGTGCATGTCACAGGTGTAACTGTTAGCAGATCCAGCGTTGTAGCATGTGGAGCTAGGGGGGACGCAGAAATGTGCATCCTGCACTGAATCCACGCACTTCCTAACCAAATATAGAGTTGTTCTTTACCCAGTAAACAATGCAACCTTTTGAGTTAGTCCCGCTTTCTTCTTGCAACAACATAACAAATGTTAGAACAAAGCTCGTGCAATTTAACTGCCCTTGTCACTGAGCAGTTACTCGGCCAAGTTCAACTAATCCTCAGTTCTGCTCCAGCTGGTTCTGCGTTGTGCTGTTGGTGTTAATGGCCTCAATAAGGAGATTTACAGCAATAGCAGCTCATTATGTGCCAAGCGCCGGATCAAACTCATTATTTACTTTAATATTCACAAGATCCTATGCAGAATCTGAGACATGAAGAAGTCAAGCAGTTAGGCCCATGGCTCTGTTCTCCCACAGCTCCAGCTATGAGACGATGAAGACGTGGTTCATTTTTACTTTTTTTTTTTACTATATCTGCTTATTTACTTTGTGTATGTTTGTGGGCACACACATTTCACAGCCCACATGTGGAGGTCGGAAGATGGCCCGTGGGAGTCGGATCTCTCCTTGCAACCGTGTGGAGTGTGAATCCTGGTGACCGAACTCTGGTGATCAGGCTTGGTGGTGGGTGCCTTTACTGGCTGAGCCATTTTGCCAGGCTGAGCCATCTATCTCCAACTAAGTACCACGCTGGAAACTCTGCTCCCACTATCTTGATATTCTGTGACTTTAAAAATGAATTGCGCTAACACCTTGAATGCTCTCCTATCTGACAGACAGGTTTCTTTTTCAACCCTGTCTCATTGCCCAGGGTGATCCTTGGTTATTGTTTTCACAGTTCTTAGAAACTTTGCAAAGTCCAAGATCTTCCTTCTTCTAAAATATAATGTGTGTGTGCGTGTGGAGTGAGTGTGTTTGTACGTGTGCTCATGCCTGTAAAACCGGATGTCAGCATCTTCTTTTTCTCTCACCTTGTTACTTTCTCTTTTTTTTAAATATATTTTTATTGTATATTATATTTACATTTCAGATTTTACCCCCTTACCCTCCTACCTTGTTACTTTCATCTTCATTTATTCTTCTATTCATTTGTATTCTGTGCGCACCTGAGTGTGTGCATGTGCACCACATGTGTGCAAGAGCCCACGGAGGTCAAAAGACAGACTCTAACATCCTTAGTCATCAGAGAAATGCAAATCAAAACAACCCTGAGATTCCGCCTCACACCAGTCAGAATGGCTAAGATCAAAAACTCAGGTGACATCAGATGCTGTTGAGGGTGTGGAGAAAGAGGAACACTCCTCCATTGTTGGTGGGATTGCAAGCTGGTACAACCACTCTGGAAATCAGTCTGGTGGTTCCTCAGAAAATTGGACATAGCATTACCTGAGGATCCAGCTATACCACTCCTGGGCATATACCCAGAAGATGCTCCAACACATAACAGGGACACATGCTCCACTATGTTCATAGCAGCCTTATTTATACTACTCAGAAGCTTGAAACAACCCAGATGTTCCTCAATAGAGGAAAGGACACAGAAAATATGGTACATTTACACAATGAAATACTACTCAGCTATTAAAAACAATGACTTCATGAAATTCTTAGGCAAATGGATGGAACTTGAAAATATCATCCTGAGCAAGGTAACTCAGTCACAAAAGAACACACACAATATGCACTCACTGATAAGTAGATATTAGCCCCAAAGCCCACAATACCCAACATACAACTCACAGACCACATGAAGCTCATGAAGAAAGAAGACCAAACTGTGGATGTTTCAGTGCTTCTTAGGAGAACAAAATACTCACAGGAGGAAATATGAAGACAAAGTGTGGAGCAGAGACTGAAAGAGAGGCCATCCAGAGACTGCCCCACCTGAGGATTCATCCTGTATACAGTCACCAAACCTGGATGCTATTGTGGATGCCCGGAAGTGCTTGTTGACAGGAGCCTGATATGGCTGTCTCCTGAGAGGCTCTGCCAGAGTCTATCAAATACAGAGGCAGATGCCAACCATTGGACTTAGCTCCGAGTCCCCAATGGAGGAGTTGGAGAAGGGACTGAAGGAGCTGAGGGGGTTTGCAGCCCCATGGGAGGAGCAACAGTGTCAACTGGCCAGACCCCCTCCCCCAGAGCTCCTGGGGACTGGACCACCAACCAACATGGAGGGACCCATGGCTCTGGTCGAATATGTGGCAGAAGATGGCCTTGTTGGACATCAGTGGAAGGAGTGGCCCTTGGGCCTGAGGATGTTTGATGTCCCCATGTAGGGAAATGCTAGGTTGGGAAGATGGGAGTGGGTGGGTGGGTAGGGGAGCACCCTAATAGAGGCAGGGGGAGGGGGAATAAGATAGAGGGTTTCCAAAGGGGAGACCTGGAAAGGGGAAAACATTTGAAATGTAAATTTAAAAATAAAAAACAGAATCTAATATCCTATAACTAGAATTACAGGCAATTCCAAGCTGTGTGTATGTTGGAAATGTGGATGCGTGTGATGTGTGTTCTGGGAACCAAACCTGCGTCCTCTGCAAGAACACTAAGTGCTTTCAGTTTCTGAGCCTTCTTTCTCTCATCCATCCTGGGTTTTTTTGATGTTGTTTGTTGGTTTGTTTGTTTATGAAATAAAATTACTCTCTGAACCTGAGGCTCACCAGAGAATGGCCAATAACACCCTAGTATTCTATCTGTGGCCACTAACATGACACCATGCTCTTCTTTTACATACATGTTTGGGAGCCAATCTCAGGTCCTCATACTTGCTCAGCAAGCACTTCACTGGCTCGCCATGTGCCTGGCCTCAACACGTTTTGGCTTATGAAAGTCTTCCTAGTGTAGCATCATGTCTAGGAAAGGCTGAGACAGTGGACACTTACTCACTGCTGGGTAAAGTAACAAATCCTTTATCCTCTTGAAGTGTCAACTGGAAGCATCTAAAAAAAAAAGTTCAAATGGAAATCTTTCCACCCACAACTCCATTTTGCAGGGACAGGGGGCAGGATGTGCATGTGTACAAGGACATGTGGAAAAATACTTCCACGGGTATATGTGACCTCAGAAAACTACAAAGAGCCCAAATGGGATCAACGGAGGAATGGTCAGACCTGCTTCAACACATCCACGCTGCAAAAAGAGCTGTGTGTGGCAGTATCTTAACAATGTACAATGCTTTATGTATTTAAGTCTATATGTGAATGAGTCTGGATCCTTATCCTTTGTTATCTAAAACTCTCAGCATGTTAACTTTATACCTACTAGAGTTTTTAAGGAAAGAGAGAGAGAGAGGGAGAGAGAGAGAGAGAGAGACAGAGAGAGAGAGAGAGAGAGAGAGAGAGAGAGAGAGAGAGAGAGAGAGATTTTATTTTTAAATATAGCAATTATCTTAGTTAGGGTTTCTATTCCTGCACAAACATCATGACCAAGAAGCAAGTTAGAGAGGAAAGTGTTTATTCAGTGTACACTTTCACCTTTGCTGTTAGTCAACAAAGGAAGTCAGGAACTCAAGCAGGTCAGGAAGTAGAAGCTGATGCAGAGGCCATGGAGGGATGTTACTTACTGGCTTGCTTCCCTTGGCTTGCTCAGCTTGCTTTCTTATAGAACCCAGGCCAAGGATGACACCACCCACAACGGGTTGGGCCCTCCCCCCTTGATAACTAATTGAGAAAATGGCTTACAGCTGGATCTCATGGGGGCATTTCCTCAAGGGAGGCTCCTTTCTTTGTGATACCTCCAGCTTGTGTCAAGTTGACACACAAAACCAGCCAGTACAATTGACCCCTTGTCAACTTGACACACAAACACATCATCAGTAAACCTCAACCCTTACTTTCTTATTCATCCCCAAAATCTGAATAACTTTAAAAGTCCCACAGTCTTTACAAATTCTTACATATTGAAATTTCAATCCCTTTAAAATATCCAATACCTTTTAAAATTCAAAAGTCTTTTTTAAGTTCAAAGTCTTGTAACTGTGGGGTCCACTAAAATATTTTCTTCCCTCAAGAGGGAAAAATAACAGGGCACAGTCACAATTAAAATCAAACTCCAACTGTCCAATGGCTGGGATCCATTCATGATCATCTTGGCTCCTCCAAGGGCTTGGGTCACTTCTCCAGCTCTGCCCTTTGTAGCACCGGCCTTGTCTTATAGGCCCCAGCTGCCTGTACTCCACTGCTGCTGCTGTTCTTGGTGGTCATCTCATGGTACAGACATCTCCAAAACACTGCTGTCTTCTGCTGCAATTGGACTGCACTTTCACAAATAGCCTCTCATGGGCTCTTTTCATGGTTCCAAGCCTCAACTCCTTTGCATGACCCCTTCAGTCCTGGGCCCTCAATTGCAACTGAGGCTGCACCTTCACCAATGGCCTTCCGTGGCCTCTCAAAGTGCCGAGCCTGATAGGAGTCTTTAATCTTTCCTCTGAAATTTCATGAGCCAGGCCTTCATCTTCTGCACCGTTCTCAACATTATCTTCCAAGCTCCTACAGAACACCCCACAAAGCTCTTACCATCCCAATGGCTCTTCTAGTTCAAAGTTCCAAAGTCTTTCTACATTCCTCCTCAAAACATGGTCAGGTTGTCACAGGAATACCCCACTCCAGGTACCAATTTGTCTTAGTCAGGGTTTCTATTCTATTGATGCACAAACATCATGACCAAGAAGCAAGTTGAGGAGGAAAGGGTTTATTCAGCTTACACTTCCACATTGCTGTTCATCACCAAAGGAAGTCAGGATTGGAACTTAAGCAGGTCAGGAAGCAGGAGCTGATGCAGAGGCCATGGAGGGATGCCACTTACTGCCTTGCTTCCCCTTGCTTGCTCAGCTTGCTTTCTTATAGAATTCAGGACTACCAGCCCAGGGATGGAACCACCCACAATGGGCCCTTCCCCCTTAATCACTAATTGAGAAAAATGCCTTACAGCTGGATCTCATGGGGGCATTTCCTCAAGGGAGGCTCCTTTCTCTGTGATACCTCTGGCTTGTGTCAAGTTAGCACACAAAAGCAACCAGTACAGCAAGCAAAAGTCAAAAGAATGTTCTAGTCAAAGAAAGTAAACAAGCTTCCAGCAGCTCGAGTTGGAAAATTCAGAACAGTCCTGCTGTCTTGTCTGGCCTCAGTAGAAGAGGATGTGACTAGCCTCACAGAGACTTGATGTGTCAGAGTGGGGGAATACCCAAGGGGGCCCCCACCTGCCCAGAGGAGAAGGGGAAGAGAGAGGGGGAAGGTTTGTGGGAGGGAGTGACTGGAAGGGGGCAGTGAGGGGGGTGTAAAGTGAATAAAAATAAATAAATAAATAAATTTTTTTAAAGTAGAAAGCAGAAAAGGGAGATTTATTTAATGTGGCCATTTTGGGGAGACGGTCAAAGATGTCCAGTGAACCCCTAAAGTCATGGTCAGCGACCTTGTCTTAGGGTATTATTGCTGTGAAAAGACACCATGACCAAGGCTAGTCTTATAAAAGACAACATTTAAATGGGGCTGGCTTACAGGTTCAGAAGTTCAGTCCATTATCATCAAGGCGAGAGCATGGCAGCGTCCAGGCAGGCATGGTGCAGGAGGAGCTCAGAGTTCTACATCTGGATATGAAGGCAGCCAGGAAGAAACTGTCTTCTAAGCAGCTAGGAGGAGGGTCTCAAAGCCCACCCTCACAGTGACACACTTCCTCCAACAAGGCCACACCCCCTAACAGTGCCACTTCCTGGGCCAAGGATTTTTAAACCACTACAGACCTGAAATGAGACCAAAGTTTTTAAAAGGAGGTCAAGGATATGATCATCTAAGCAGTCCTGTCACGATGTGCTTTGGACAACCATTGGCCCACCATCGTCTGGGCTTCAGCGTCACCCTGTAGACTGTTTTCACAAGTTGTTAGAGCTGTATGGAATTTCTTTACTGGAGACAAATTTCCTATCTGCCTGGTGTCTTTTCCTTCTCCAGCATGAGATTTATATGAAAATTCCCATTTCTTTGGGGGTCCTTTGCTTCAATAGTCTTGATAGTCAGCCTGAGAGACCCAAATGTCCTTTTTTTTTTTTTTTTTTTTTTGGTTTTTCGAGACAGGGTTTCTCTGTGTAGCCCCGGCTGTCCTGGAACTCGCTCTGTAGACCAGGCTGGCCTCGAACTCAGAAATCCGCCTGCCTCCGCCTCCCAAGTGCTGGGATTAAAGGCGTGCGCCACCACTGCCCGGCCCAAATGTGACATTGCCTGCCCTGTTTTCTGGCCAGATAGGTATTAGGTCTCACAGGCAGTCCAAATACCCAGAAAGGAGCTTAAACTGGACTATAGGATTTCTGGCAGTTAGATGAAAGATGGCATTCCTCAGGAACTTGTGAAATTGGCTCCCTTCTGCCAAAATGAGTCAGTTCCCTTGCCTCTGAGGGAGGGACATTCGGCTACCTGTGGCACCCGTCAGCTTATCAAAGCCCATGCTCCTGCAGTGTCATGGGTACCTGTCATACAGTTCAAAGTCTCTGCTATCATCCTAGCCCTTCTCACCACCCCACCCCCACCCTAAACTCCCTCCCCATAGCTACTCATCCTTCTCATAACCTAGCTACCCCCACCGTCCTCTCATTCTCTGACTTACCCACACTCTCTTACCCTCCTCTCACTATGTTCCCCTTACTGTTGCTACTCTTCTCTCTCACGTCCCTGGCTCCAGCCATGCCCAGTCTGCTGGCCATGTACAGTCTACTTCTCTTTCTGCTTCAGACTTTTCCAAGTACCTGTGTCTGTTCTGTCTCTCTCGTATCTACAATGAAAACCGTAACCACATCGGTCACATTGGTCTCTTTACTGTGCCCCTGCGTACAATAAGCGTCTGAGTTTATACTTTAGAGAAATTTCTCTTAGCAGGAAAGAAATCAAGAGAAAAGTGTAGGAGCCTCTATTCCGGAATTGGGCTTCCTTGGGATTTGTAATCTGCTCTTATTAAAGGATTTCATGTTTCGAATGTGAGAGACAGTTTTAAATATAGAGATGTATTTCAAAAATGACTCATTTAAATCATCCAGGCTAACTTATTGCAAAAACATGGGAACTTGAGGATATTTAAAATGAAGGACAAACTAGGACAGTTGGAGGTATCAGAAATGCTGAGCTTTGCCTGGCAGTATTTTTAGGGTATGGTGAAGAGAACTGGCAAAACGGCCCAGGAGATAAGGACATCTGCTGCTAAGCCTGCAGTCCTCAGTTCGATCCTCAAAACCCACATGGTAGAAGGAGAGAATCAAGTCTCCACACGGGCACAGTGGTGTGAGCATGCACTCACATTCACATAAAAATATGTTCCTAATGCAATGAAGTCACAGCGTTGAAACTTGAAGTGTGGGGATTAGCCTAGACCTTTCTGAGATGTGAAGAACATTCTGACGGTTTTATGCATCATATCTCAGACTTGTTTAGGAGACTAAGATTCTTTCCTTGTTCCCAGCTCCTGTCTTTCAGTTCTGTCTTTATTTATGTGCCATAAATAAGCAATCTGAAAAAGGACAAGACTAGACAAATATGTCACTTTTCTTCAAATTCTTCCCAGAATTGAGGCAGAACTTCTTAATGTTTTACCCAATTCTATACCTGATTCCATTGAAAATTCATTTTAGAGAGTTTTTCAGTAGAATAAGAGTTTCTATTTTTATATTTCCCTTTTAAAATGACTAAGTGAAATGGACCACAGAATCCCTCCACATTTTTCTCCCTGGGGTCAAATCTCCATGCTCCTATCACGGATGCTAGAATGTCTAAAGAGAAGAAGCTAAAGTGATAAGAAGCTCAAAGTATTCCGGCAACAATTTCAGGGACAGAAGTGCAATGTTGGTTCTGAAGTTTCTCAGTCAATGAAAAATAGCTGGAGGCTAGCAGCTATTTACACAGAAGGGGGAAGGGACTTCACATTCCATGTTTAAAACAAAACAAAACAAAAAGCCAAGCACCAGTTAGGTGACATGCCACAGCAGAAGGTAACCCAGCCCACAGCAGCCTGGTGAGATGACCCAGGTGGAAGATCATACCACCATGAAGAGTCTTGGAGTGAAGGCCATCTGTTTTGAGATGTGTCATGGGTCTGAATACCAATTTTGCTATTATTACATGACCTCTACATTGCTTGGCTCTTGCTTGTTTTTTTTCATAGATGACATCATGATTCCTTGAACACGTGTTTGTGAATACCTAATGTACACAAGGCCTTCATCGATGTACTGGACAGACAAAGTCTATGCTTTGGGGAAGTTTACATTCGAGAAAAGGCAGAACCAACGATTAAGAAATAAACAGGATTGTTTTTATCAAGAATGCTCTAAAGAAATGACACAGGGGATGGTACAAAGAGACAGAAAAAAAAAAAGTGGAACTGGGCAATGGGTAGTGGGAATGTTCCCACCGTGCAGATATATGTGCACCGACTCCTTGGGAAGAGTAAGAACTGCCTGAGATAAATCGTGGCACATCTTCGTACAGGACCAGACACAACAAATGGAAGTTACTCAACAGATGCGGGCAGCCGGCATGATTCAGTGTGGAAAAAGTCCCCGTGTCAAGTCACAGGGAAGTTGGGAGAGGAAATGTGTAAGTGTTTGAGAGTGAACTGCATAGCCTTGACCACAGAAACTGGACTGAACAGAAGACTGGGCTCTAGATAAAAGGGAAGCTTCACACAATGCTGGTGGGAATAAAAGCTAGTCTGGCCTCTATGGAAACTCGTATGGAGAGAAAGAAAGAAAGAAAGAAAGAAAGAAAGAAAGAAAGAAAGAAAGAAAGAAAGAAAGAAAGAAAGCAGGCTAGACATAGATCTATCGTGTGACCTAGGTGGACTCTCTTTGGCTGCAGCACAGTTCACAATAGCTAAGGTATGGCTCCAGAATAAATGTGCGAGCACACAAGACTATGGAAAGGGGATACATTTGGCCATAAAAAAGGGAGTTATGTCATTTGTGAGAAATCATGTGCAACTGGCAATAATCATGTTAGACATAATAGGCCAGACTCAGAAAGATATGTTTCATTTGTGGTTCCTATATTGCATGTAATCACATAAGTCGTGTGTGTGTGTGTGTGTGTGTGTGTGTGTGTGTGTGTGTGTAGTCAATGAAAGTACAAGTGAGATTGTCTAGGGAACAAAGGGAACAAACAAGCAGGGGAGAGGCAAGAAGGAGGAGGAAGAAGAGGGAAGAATGGGCTGCAGGAGGAGATCCTAGGGAGCCTGGGGAACCCTAAAGCTTGTGCTCCATCCTGAAGAAGCAGCTGGAATGCACCCACACCCTCAATTAGCCAGGCCCCTATAACTTGTATGCCATGTTTGCCTGCCAGGGCATTCCTCTTGGTTCAGTCAACCCATGTGCCACCTGCTCTCTGCCCAGGTGTCCTCATCTCCCAGGCAGCCTGAGCAATCAAGACAAGGAACAGCTGCCTAACCATCCTGCGCCACAGATAAGGAAACAAGCCAAGACAGGCCCTGACGTCTGCCAGCAGCTCCCAGAGCACTGGAAGACTATAGCTCCCCTTTCCAAAGTCACTTTCTACTCTGGTCCCTTCTACATGTGCAGGTGAAGAGGTGACATGCACAGAATAGTATGAGAGAGAAAGGAGGCCATCCCAGTCCACTCACCCTGGAAATGTATGGGGTCATAGATGGGAATGTCCCCACACCCAGAGAAAAAGTAGCTTCAGTGTACATAGGTTCTCTGACTGTTGAAGTAATTTGGGGGTGAAAGAAAATTGTGGGAACAATAAGAAAGAGAAAACAGCCATAGTATTGTTACTTTGGGGATACTGATGGAGCAAGTCATGAGTGCCACAGAGCAAAACATCAGAGTCCAACCCGAGAAAGCAGCTCTAGTCACACCAAGGGGACATTGGTGGCCCAGCCTCATCTACAGAACGAGAGCAGAACCCAGAGGACCCAGTGGTATCATGGCCACTTATAACCTGCTTTCGAATTCTTTGCTGTAGTCAATTTTCAGAGGAGATGACAGCTCAAAGGGGCCCAAGGGACCCTGCCCTTGTAGAAGCCAAAGCCTGGGAGATTTAGAGATGTCTTCCATTTGTGGAGGAAACAAAATCCTATCCATGAAGCAATAAAAGGATCACCCAAAATGCCCAGACCCATCACAAGGACTCCAAAGCTTCGGATGGTGTGTGTTTCTGGGCAACACTGAGTTCTTTAGTTCCAAAACCTTACATTGGCAGTGTAAGCCCACGCTCCCTGCTCTTCCCCATTATGATCCTCAGTCATATGACTAAATTCTCTTCGTTGGGGCCTAATTTAAATAAGCTGGCAAGATGGCTTATGGGTAAAGGCTACTGCTGCCAAGCTTTTTTGTGTCCTGAGTTTGATTTTGGGACCCACAGGGTAGAGGGAGAGAAATGACTCCCACAAATTGTCCTCTGACCTCCACCCTACTGTGCAGGTACACACACACACACCCAAAAAAGTGCATAAAATCAATAATTTTAAAAACATAAACATGAGCTAGAGAGATGGCTCAGTGGTTAAAAGCACTGACTGCTCTTCCAGAGGTCCTGAGTTCAATTCCCAGCAACCACATGGTGACTCACAACCATCTGAAATGAGATCCTATGCCCTCTTCTGGTGTGTTTGAAGACAGCTACAGTGTACTCATATTAAATAAATAAATAAATAAATAAATCTTTAAAAAATAAACTTCTACATAAAGATTTCTCAGATACTTAGGAGTTTAAACCCCATCTGTGTGCCTCGTGACCCCAATGCTTCACCAACCACATCTTTGCTTGCGTGCTGAATCCCATCTCTGTTCCTTAAAACAACAGACTATGTCTTTTCACCATTATAGCCAATGGCCTCAATAACACCAATAAATTATTGATTATAACAATCCATGACAGGACCAGACCCTACCATCTCTGAGCTCATGCAGTAGGCGGCTCAGTTTCTAGGATATTTATTCTTCCCCTGAAAGCTCTAAGTTTCTTTTTGCCTCTCTCCCCCCAACCCCATCTCTCTTTCTCTGTCTCTGTTCTACCACTGCCCACTGTCGACAACTATTTCATATGACTTAAGAGGTCTGGATAATGCCAGCCCATTCCAGAGCTCACCAGCTCCTCTCTACAGACTGGGCACCGATCTGTTTCATTTTCTCCCTCCACTGGCATTCGAGGCCCAAAGGCATCCAGGAAAAAAGTCCTGGGACTGTCTGTCCTTTCTAGGCCCTTGGGACTAAGAGCCTAGACTTCTGCCAAAGGGAGACAAGCTAGCACTCCTTGATAGGATGCATCCCCTGTGCTCACTTGCCCTCAATCGCCTGGTTCCCTACCACCACTCAAAGCTTAATCTCTACTTTTGAAAGTGATCTTTAAAAAAAAAAAACCAAACAAACGAACAAACAAAAAACAGGCTATGGTTCTATCTCTGTATCTGCCAAGTTTACTACAACCCCTTGGGTGTACCACCTGCCTGAAAGGGGCTCCTGAGAGCCATATCATTATCTTGTATTATCTATCCCCTCAAGCTGTGTTGTTTAAACCGGCATGAAATAGCTGAACCCATTCGAACCAATCACCCAAGAGCTGGGACCAAGAGAGTCTTTGTCTACGCTGGTCCTTTAAGTGAGGTGTGTAACTAAGGAGGAGAGTGATGGCTTCTGTCGCCTCCTAAGTACATTAGGAAGTAAGAAGGCAGGCTAACAGAGAAGGGGAAATGAACCAGAGACAGGACACATCTCCATGGGTGTGGTTTCCCCCTTTGTGTGGCCCAGACACCTTCCTTCTCATGGGTATCTCTTTAACCTTTAGCCGTTATCTGCCGACACCTCTCCCAAGTCAACTGGAGTGTGTGTGCATCTGCTCCAATGGTGTTAAAGAAAACCAGGACATGACCTGTGTCTTCTTCAAGCATACAATATATAATTAATCAAGTAATGACAAAAGTAAATCTATAAATACAGACTGTTTCTCTGTGAAAAAAAGGATGGGGTGATTTCTAATGATATTTTTATTTGTTCTTTGAAGTTGCTGTGAATTTATAAAATGTATTTTAATCACTACCTCTCCCAGCTCCCCCTGCATCACCTACCATTCTCCTCCCAATGTCAAATTCTCACGTCTTGTTGCTATTATTAATAACCCCCAGGTCCAATCAGTGCTGCCTTTATGGGCATGGATGTAGGACCATTCACTGTGGCAAGAATTACTTAATTCCTTTTAGTTTTATTTATGTCTGTGTGTATGTGTGCTGCATGTGTTCAGTGGTTCTCAACCTTCATAATGTCATGACCCTTTAATACAGCTCCTCATGTTGTGCTGACCCACAGCCTTAAAATTATTTCGTTGCCACCCCATAACTGTGATTTTGCTACTGTCATGAATAATAATGTAAATACCTGGTGTGCAGGATATCTGATATGCAGACCCAAAGGGGTCACAACCCACAGGTTGAGAACCACTGTTCTACAGCCAGTGTTCCCGGCAGCTGTAAACCATCTGACATGGGTGCTAGGAACTGAGCTTGGGTCCTCTGGAAAAGCAGGAAGTACTCTTAACCTTTCTAGCCCCAAAGGAGATTTTTTTTTTTTTTTTTTTTTTAAGAAAATGAAACAGCAAACTGTGCCTAGTCTGAAGGCTTGGGAAGAGCTTGCTGGGGAGGAGGATATGGTTGGCTTTGCGAGACTGGAAGCCTCCCTGCATGGCACACTGATTCTTACATCAGACCAGTGCAGCAGAGACAAGATTTCAGGAGGAGATGTAACCCCAAAATGAAGGCAGGAAGGGGCCTGAGCCTTCTGCTAATGGAAGAGTAAAAATTCAAGTCAACCTGATGTAGATGAGAGAGGCATGGTAGGACCTGGTCTCTTCTGATAATTCTTTAGAATGAAGCTCAAGCAAGAGGCCTTTAGCTTCTAGCCACTGTGGAGAACCACGAACGTGCAAGGACAAAAACAAAACAAACAAACAAAATACCCAAACAACAACAACCAAACAAACATGACCCTGAACCAGCTCCAGGTTTGAGCTAGAATCAACCAGAAAAGACAATACTAGAAATAGAAGCAGCGGTGGGACCCAAGAAAGGAGGGAGACAAAACTAAGCTGGAATAAATAGGCTTGAGGAACAGAGGACAACGCTTCCAGACACCTAGACTTGGTGTCTGCTGTAGAATACTGGATATAAATGTGGGACAGAAAGCCAGGTAGGTGTTCCTCCGAGGTCTCCACACAAGCTAGAGAAAGTCATGTGCCAACGTCTGCTGCACTGGTGAATGCTTAAGAAGTCTAAGCTCAGGAGCCCTGGCATATGACATTTACTAATTACCATGGTGTAAATACTTCCAGGAGAGCAGGGTTCAAGTTACTAACCGAATCACTGAGGCCGAGGCAGGGAAGAGCTACACTCAGGTGACTGGTTTAAACTGGCTCCAACCCATCACTGGCCACTAAACCGAGAACACCCAGAAATTCTAAGCACGGAGAACACATAATTTCTGACCTATGAGTATGAAGTACTTCCTTTTAACTAACATTCTAGATGTGAGGGGGGAGGAGAGTATTTAAACTAATTAGTTCCCCCTACTTTCTGAGGAGGGGGAACCCAAAGAGGATTTGCCTCCATCCCTTGAGAAGCTGACACAGGAGTGGGGAGAAGGGTGACAGAAGGAGGCTGTTAAGTGTTGAAAGAGGAATTTGGGGGAAAGTAGTCTTTCCTGCTCCCTGCCCGTGTGTGTGTGTGTGTGTGTGTGTGTGTGTGTGTGTCTGTGTGTGTGTGTGACTGCGTGTGTCTGCGTGTGTCTGCGTGTGTCTGCGTGTGTGTATGTGTAATCATACGTGCGTGTGCAGGTCCTGGTGTAGAGATGTGTATTTGCACATGTGTAGAAGCCAGTGGTTAACATCAGGCATTTTCCTCTCTTCTCTCCTCCTTATTGATTGCCATAAGTCTCTCACTAAACCTAGAGCTCACCAATTTCGCAAGACTAGCTTGCCGCCAAACTCCAGGGACCCTCCTGGGGCAAGAAATACAGGCAGCATGCTGCTGTACCTGGCTTTTTACAGGTACTGAAGATCTGATTCCTGACAAATGCACAAGCAACTTACTGACTGGGCCATCTCCCCAAACCCTTCCTTTAAATAGGAAGATTTGAACGTTTCTGTTGCGACATACAGAGCACTGTCCTCCAGGTGTCCCTAGGTGTGTGTCCCTTGGAGTTTACCTGGCTTTAAAGAGGTTACAGCGAAGCTCTGAACACAGTTTCTAGAGGATTGTAGAGTAATAGAGACTGCACCAGTGAGTTGCAAATGTGTTCAAATCACAATCCAGCCAGGCTGGTAGCAGAGGCCAAACTTGATATATGATATACTTTTTGGCCCCCCTGTGCACTGTATAGAACCAGGAACATGGTGTATCTCTTCAGATAAGGAACATATTTTCCACTCTGCCCCCTTTGTGGGTAAGATGTTTGATCTAAACTCTAGATAGTCCCTGTGGGACTATCTGTGGGAGAGCCAGGCACCTCACAGCCCTCTGGCAAATCACCCACAGACAGGTGTGTGTCAGAGGACTGGGTATATTCTTTCTGGGACTCTGAATCACTACAGAATGCATTGTATGCTTGCTGTGTGCCATGTAATTCAACAATTAGTGTGCACCCTTTGAGGGATGCACTGATAACGGAAGACAAGCTTTTCTATCTCCCTAGGCAAAGAGGATGGAACCAGAGCAAAACGAAAGTGCAAACAGCACTTCAGCTCTGGGCAGGGATAGCAAGCAATCAAACAAGCAAATAAAAAAGAGCATGGGAGTCTGCATGGGCTAAGAAACGTGGCTCAGCCTGCAGAATTAATTACACTCAGAGGGGAGTGCACACAAGCGCACATGCAGCAGTAACTTGGAACAGAACAGACTTGGGAGACAGCATAGAGCAGAAAAATCTGGAGCAAGTCTCCATATTGCCTTATGCATAAAATCATAACATTATTATTAAAATAAAATTGACTTATTAATAGAGCTGTTTTTATTTTGACAAAATTAAAGACACCCTGAAGTTTAAGTAAAAGTCGCATATACTTCCGGGCTGAGGAGATGGCCCAGTACATAGGAATGCTTGCTGTGTAAACATGAGGACCTGATTTTCTGATTTGGAGTCCCTAGTACCCATAGAGAAGGGCCAGGCATAGCTGACATGTCGATCACGCCAGCGTGGAGAGGGATGAGACAGATGGAACTCGCTGGCCAGCCAGTCTACCCAAAATAGTGATCTTGAACTCAATGAGAAATGCTGCTTCATGGCAATACATCAGAGAGTAATAGAGGAAGGTATCCTAAAAGTCGTCCCTCTGTGTGGTCAGGGTGGGAACCTACATATGTACAGGCATTCATGCATCACACACAAGCACACATAAACTATATTTCCATTAATACTAGTTAATAGTAATGAGTTTGCTAAGGCAGAGCAGCTCCTCTGTGCAGATCTATGATAAAATTAATTTTGTCTTTTTTTAATAAGGCCCTCCACCCCTTGCTCCCACTTCCCTGTCTCAATTTTTCCATCCTCCCTCCTCCCCACTCGACCTTGGCTGAGTTCTTGTGGTCCCTTCCATACGCCCTCACACTGTGTTCCACCTCAGGACATCCTTTTAAGATAGCTCCTAACGGTGTATTTCCAACCCCCAAATGACCCCTTCTGTGTCCCTGACCCTCTACTCTAAGATAACGTACACTGAAACTCAGAGGTTAATAATGACCAATTATGTTTCACTGGCCACATACAAGCATCAAACTAAAAGTTCAGGTGGGAGAATTCCCGGCCAGTCTAAGAGACTGCAAGAGGATCTTTGGCTTCCCTCAAATCAAACCCAGTAGATCTTCATTCTACCTGCAAGGCTGGCACTGAGTGGAGCAAGGCTGGCACTGAGTGGAGAAAACCATGGAAAACCACAAGCCAAATTCAAGGTTGGCAGCAGAGAGGACAGCATGCCTTGCATATCCTCTGTGCCTTCTGTACCCTCTCCTTGTGTTTCTTCCCTCTGCTGACATATAAATGCAGGTATGGTTTGGGAAGGTGATTCCAGATAACTCGGGCTACCAGGCTGCATTTAACCTGATGCATCACCAGGCTGGGTGAGCCAGCGTAAGGAGCCTAAAGGGGGATTGGGCAAGGGAAGGCAATGACAACTGGAGTTCCTGGAGACAAAGACCTGGAAATCTAGACCCAGCCAGCTCAGAGTCCATCTGAAGACCAAAGACACTGCTGACTGCCCTGTGGGAATCCCCAGCCTTTCCAAGTTGTCTTGGCAAGAGTCCACCACGACACTCATCTCTAGGCATTCCATTGTTTATGGTACTCTTCCCAGCCAGGCTGCCTCACAACTGCCCTGGGACAAGGACAGCTGCTGCCAATATTCCCATCACAGAGATGAGTAAGCTAAGGCCCTGAAATCTAGTGATTTGCCCATGGTTGCACAATGAGTCAAAGAGAACAGGGACTTCACTCTATGTCAACTCATTCAAGCCTACCTTTTCTTCCTCTTCACCCCGTGGCCAAATGACTGCCCAGGATTCTCTAATTCCACTTAATTGATGTCCAATCACGCTGACTGCAAGCAAACACCTAATGTTGGGTAATGTCAAGGGAAATAAAGAGATAAAGGACAATACCTCACCCTGAAGTTAAAAGCAGAGGAAATTCCACAACTAAGGTGAATAGCCTCTGGCCTATGTGCTTTCACTCAGGGCCATGAACCTTACCCTCCTCCACCCAACAAGCAGGTACCAAATACCTGCCTGCCCCTGTGTGCTGAGGTTTCAATGGGACAACCTCATTAAGGACCTTTGCCTTCACAAAGATGATGCTTTAAAGCAAGATGGGCGGGAAAGAGCGAAATAAAGAGGGAGGGGTGTGCTGAAACTAAGGCAGATGCAGACAGAACTGATCTCAGGTACCAGATTCTGATCCTACAGATGTCAGGCTGGCCTCCACATGTCAGCCCACAACTTCCAAATCGATCCCAGGGGCTGTTTCTCTCTTTATCAGATCATATGAAAACAAGTCCCTATTACAAAACCATGGGAGACAACTCATAAGAAATCGGGCAAAGGAAGGACTGATGGGAGGCCTGAGGACAGTTATCACTAATAAGCCAGAGACCTGACTCCCAGCCTGGGAAAGGGCAGGTTCCATCCATGCTGGAATGATGTGGGAAGGCATCGTTATTGTCATGACTTCAGGGTCGAACTAGAGACTCTTATAACTCGAAATTAGATTACACTCATTATCATGAGCAAGAATTTCAGCTTCCAGGACATCAATATGTTTGTTCACATGTGGCTTTTATATTTCAAAAGATGATACAGTCTGAAGCCAGCCCAGCCCAGCCCACAGAGATTGTTCTCTCTTTGAACCTGATGCTTTTGACATCTTCAGACGGTGCCTGTTTGGCAGTTAACCATGCACTGCCTGTGAACTGGAGTTGTTTTCCTGCATTGTTTCTTATCTCTTCCAGGGTTGAACTTCTCATGCCTCGATGATTCATCCAGCAGCTGGTTTACAGGGATCTCAATTTACCTTTGTACTGTCTTAACCTTGGACCGTAAAGTAGCATTCAGTTAGCCTACAATTTGTTGGGCATCTGTTATATTCTGGGCACTCCACAGACTGTAGGGAGGTGACAGTCTTAGAGAGTGTGCTCTTAAGGAATGAAGAGATACTGCCATCACCAAGATGAATCTTTTGTGGCAGATTAAGATAAAAGAAGAGAAAGACTCAATTCTGTAAGAACGTCTCACTAGAAAGCCCAGATTGGATTGGAAAGAGAGCCAAAGACTTCCCTAAGAACATGGTATCACAGCCCAGATGGGAAGCTGCAGCAGGAAGAGTATCCAAAGGCCATGGGCAGGAGCAAACAGGGATCATTACCTGTGTTATGCACAGTCTGCATTCTTCATTGACTCGCAACAATTGCCAGAGCAGAGAAAGCAAGGTGGACAGTAGGTCCTTGCAGAACTCTCCTTAAAGGCAACAGAAGCCAATGAGTGTGCACAACCCAGGGCTACAGAATCAGCTCTGCACACTGGATGCACTTCTCACCTGCAGGGTGGGGCATCCTTCCCTAAACAGTTTATCACAAACCCTAGGACTGAAGGGATTTGATCGCTGTACACCTGTGATAGATAGATAGATAGATAGATAGATAGATAGATAGATAGATAGAGATATAGAGATAGATATATAGATAGATAATCACTCTTCATTGCTATGACCAAAATACCCAACAGAAATAACTAAAGGGGAGAAATGTACATTTTGCTCAGTTTTGGAGCAATGGGTCATTGTTACAGGATGGCGTGTTACAGCAAAGCAGTTCAAGTTCCACTGGTCAGGAAGCAGAGAGGGAAGGTGCCAGCCTCCATGGCTACCTTTCTCATTTCTTATCTTTTAATGCATGCTATCTCCCCCAGGCCATCCAACGGTGTCACTCATGTTCAGGGTGGGTCTTCCCCCAATACACAGGTCTAATTAGATAAATCTTCAGAAAAGCTGGCCAGCAACACAAAAGTTTTCTTGGTGTCCTAGGTGGCTCTAAACCCAACCAACAGAAAGAATCAACCATCACACTCAAGTGCATTATACAGTGCAGAAGTCCAGAGGAAAACCTTGAAGAGTTAAAGTAACACTTAAACTGTTTTCAAAGTCTTGCCTTGACTGCATGTGGATAATGGTTGGAGCTAAATGACAGATAAGTGGTTTGTGGTTATATTAAGATTTCCTATTTTGCATATATTTGAAAATATCTCCAACAGAAAGGAGTTCTTTTAACACTCAAGAGTTATTGTAACCATACAGTCGTTAGTTAGCTAAGAACTCAAAGCATAAAATACTTAGGAACACACTCAACCCTGAGCCAACACTGAAGCAAAAATGAAGAAAGACAGACACAGGGTGCTTCCGAGTTTCCTTCTTGCACAAATAGCTGTACCTTATATGAAGCAAGATGTAGCGTTCAACATTAACTAAGAAATACAGTGACCTAAGATGGAAACCTCAAACCAACGCAGGTTTTATTAGGGACTAAGCAAGGCAAGGTCCTTTCCTTTCTATTCAGCTAAAATTTCATGATGCAAGGTGAACATCCTCGGAGACGTTTGTAGTCAGCACTGTTAACCTTCTAAGCATCGTTTCATGCCCCCTAAGTGTCTATTCCCTTCCCTCTTTCAGTTAAGGCCCTAAATGAACAGACCAAGAATACACTCCCTAGCCGAGCATGCTCAGGAATGTGCCCACCCTAAAGTACCTTCCTATGTGAATGTATGTAGGCCTCTCCACAAAACCCTCATGCTTCCTTTGTTGGGAGAGGGTATTGTCTTGGAACTCAGTCTGGGTTTTGCTTACACCTTGCAGGTGTTAAATCTTTCTCCACACCCTTGTATCTTGGTCATGCTTGCTTTGGCGTGGCACTCATCAAGATGCAAACTCGCTGTGTTGGGTTACAGTTTTCACTTAGCTAATCTCACCGTGGGAAGCTTCCGCTTTTGATCCCTAAGCCCCAGCAGAATCTAGAAGACAATGGTGTTCAACCAGCCTGTTCAGCACCCACAATGCAGCCCACATCCCAGGTGCTTTGGCCCTTGCCCCTTCCCTCCACCAATAACCCACACACTCACTTGGATAGGAGGTCCTCCGTGTGAGGGTGGACCACATACTAGGTGGGGGAGACGCTGGCAAGGGGATTCCTGGCTAGGAGCCACACACGGTCATTTCCTGTTCCATCTGAAAGAAGATCCAGACCAGGATCCAAGCTCTCCCCCACCCACCAGCAGTTGTTAGCTGAGATTCTCCACCTGCTGTTGGAAACAATAACATTGTGCTAACCTCACCCTAGCACTTTTGAAGGGTGTAAACTATCACTGTTACCTTGGCCTGAAGAGATTTAGCGGATTACTTTTCTCAGAGTTAGGAAAAACCTAGAGTCCCACAGAACACTATATTGAACAAATACTGGTTAGCATGCACGGAAACTCCCAGGACAAACATCACGCACAGGACGATTCTTCCTTCCCCTAATCCAACTAGGAAGACTATGCTTCTAGAATGTAACGTGATCTTCACCAATTGTTAGTTTTGTTTTTTTTTTTTTTAACTATAGGGCTGGCAATGTAACTTATTGATCAAAGACTTGCCTAACATACACAAGGCCCTAGGCTCAACCCCCAGCATCACAAAGCACTAATTAAAACTCTAATTTACTAAACAGTTAATTATGTGTGTGTGTGACATTAAAAAAAAAAAAAAAAAAAAAAAAGCACTCTCCAGGCAAAAATCTCATGAGTTCCTTAATATAACTCCATGAAGTCAGTAGAGTGCCCATACTTCAGATGAGCCAAGAACAGGGAGGTTAAATACCAGATTAAAAGCCACACAGTAAATGGTGGAGCCAAGACCCTATGTGAGGTCAGAGTGTTGTAAATGAAAGGAAACAGAACCAAAACCCAAGAGACTTCGACTTGCAGCCTGATTAGCAGTCAATCGCTCCGTGACCTCCAGTGACCTTAGAGTTCCTAGTTCCTCTTTTATAGAATAAAGAACCAGATTATTTCAAGGATCCTTCTAGCTCCATCGTCTATAAAGACACAATCTCCCCTCCAATCAGACACTGTATTGTGAACAGAGTGTTATCAGCAGCATTCTACACTGGCTCAAAGGAACAGACACTGTTTAGGAGATCGGCAGGTTTGTAACAATAGTCCCTTTTCAAATTCTTAAGTAAAAATTTAAACACATTCTTGAAGTCCTAGTACCATGCCTGGCATTGCAAGGGCTGAGAAAGAAAAAAAAAGAGCAATACCTACATGCTGGGTGGATGAGACACTCAGAAGGCAGCTTCAGTGTTATGGCTTTATGTTGTCATGACCTAAGTCAAGGAGACCCAGTGCCATGGCAACCTATTAGCTGGGGACCACTCATGGCTCTCAATTCTGGAGAGTTATTTTCCACAAAGACAAGCCTAATGCTGTGGGGTTATGTCTGTAATCTTAGGATTTAGGAGGCTGAGGCAGGAGGACTACCACAAGTTTGTGGCCAGCCTAGCTTGCTAGTTGGACTGTATCAAAAAGAAAGAAAGAAAGAAAGAAAGAAAGAAAGAAAGAAAGAAAGAAAGAAAGAAAGAGAGAGAGAGAAAGAAAGAAAGGGAGAAAGAAAGGACAGAAGTGAGAGAAAGAAAGAGAGAGAGAAACAAAGAAAGAAACAAAAAAGGGGGAGAGAAAAGAGAGCAGGGAAAATGTATGTCAAGTGGCCTAAGGTCTCCATTCAGCACCCAGGACAGCCATGAACCCAAGCCCCACTGTGTGTGACTTTGGAAAAGAACAAGTACCTTCCTTTCTGACTTCCAGGCAGAGCTCCTGACATGTCTCTGTGACCTCGTTACTGGTTTACAAGGGCTGAGTGACCACATATAATTTCACTGCACAACTCCAGAATATAGTTAATATGGGTGACAATATGAATGGCTCTCACCTGTACAACTGTGCTGTGCACAGCCTGCCCAAGCACACATGACAGCTCTGGACCATTGTCACAACTGTCTCAACCTTCTGTTAAGTGCCACTCAGGTAATAAAAGTAGCTGAGCATGGTAATGCAGGCAACATCACCACATGCGCCTCAGAATCACAATCACTGCATGGTTAAACGCTGGCTCCAACACTTAGTGGCCGAGTGGCCTTAGATCAGTTAAGGTCTATGCTCTTACAGCTGTCATGACTTAAGGAGGTGACACCAGTACACACATCCTCACAGTCAGGCAGTGAGACGAAGTTAAAGATTAAGTATTGGCTTTGCTGTTTAAGGTTAATATCTCAGTAAACGTAACTATGAAGTCATCTGAAATCTCACTGGATGATAAGCTCTTCCATGCTATTAAGTATTGATGACATGTACCTTTAATCTCAGTGCTCAGAAAGTGAAGGCAGGAAGGCTCAAGGCCAGCCTGGGACACATATCAAGACCTTCCCACAAAAAAAGAACAAAAGCTAAGAATTCTTATTGCCCTTTCTCTGGGTAAGATGCATGGGAAGCCAGTCAATGTCGGGGACAGGGGATTTCATATAGCCAGAACTAGGCCAAGGCTAACTCTCTCAGGCCATGCAAAGTCCAGCGAGCCACAGGGTCAAGCCAATTCAGAATTTCTATAGAGCTGCAACCTAAAAACAGACACCAGTGACAAGGGCAAGAGACAAGATAGAGGTAGGGTTATATAACACAAGACCATGTGATCCAGTGGAAAAGCTACTGTGGGCAGGGGAAGAGACAGGAAGCTTCTGGAACATCATTGCACATCATAGAAACATTCCCTCCTTCCAGGCAGAAGGGACTCAGTTGAGACTCTCCAAACCTTGGTGCCAATGCCTTCACTGTCTATAACCATAGGGATTGCTCCAGCTGTGAGGTTGGAACATAGCCAAATGACAGTGACTTGAAGAAGATAGAAGTTGATTTCTTGCTCAAAATGTGGAGTGAGACATTGCAAGGCTAGTCTTGGGCCTCTGCTCCCCCCAGTTCACACCTCGAACTCTGCCCTTCATCCCCGGTGGCCCAAGTGATATCCAGGTCCGGCAGCAGAGATTCCTAAGAGCTTCCACATGGCTGCTTCACTTGCACCAAGGACTTAGCAAAAGCCACACATGAGTGCAAGAAAGCCTGAGAAGTGACACTTTAATGTCAGTCTCCTGTTACTGCTGAACAAATATCTACCACTTGGTAGCTTTAAACAATGCAAGTCTCCTTAGTCTAATAGGTCCAGAGGTCCAAAGTTTAGGCTGCATCTCACTGGGGGGGGGGGGGGAGCGGGGGGGGGGGGAAGCTGAGAATGTTTGGGGTCTGGGAGTACTAACCTACCTACCACAAGCAACTATAGTAGAAATTCTACTACTCTAGAAGAAGGGTAGAGGGCACAAGTCCATCCAGAGACGGTGCCAATCAGGACTCTACTGGGTGGAGCTGCTGGGTTGTTTTTTTTTTTAGGTAACAGGCATATGACCCAAGCCAGACCAATCCTGTCATTTGTGCTGCTTGGGTTGAAATTCTTATACCCTCCTGTTGTGGTTTGAATGCAAAATGTCCGAACACTTGGTCCCTAACTGGTAGTGCTATATTGGAAGACTATAGAATCTTTTGGAGACAGAGCCTTACTAGAGGGAGTGATTCACTAAGGGTAAGCTTCAAACTGGTGTAGCCTGGCTCTCCTTCTACACACTTTCTGCTTCCTGAATGTAGATAAATTGTCACTTATGTCTCTGTGGCCATGGCTTCTGCACAGTGGCTGACTGTGTCCCTTCAGACACAGCAGAATAAATTCTTCCTTTCCCAAGTTGCTTCTTGTCAGCTATCTGGTCACTGAAACTCTTTTTGGTTTTTTTTGTTTGTGTGTTTTTCTAGAATCACCCTCTCTGAGGACAGTGATAACTGGGAAGCACCAGTGGCCATCTTTGTTACGTGGAAGTTTCCAGAATTAGAACTAAATGGAAGGCATGACTCGGGACATAGCTGAGCCTGCCATCCAGGTCCACCTTGGTCTTCACAAGGACTTGGCCCAATAAACTCTCTCTGCTCCTTTGTTTCTCCTAAAACTGACTTTGATGAACAGCCATGGTACCTTGAAGATGTACACAGGAGAAAGACACAGCTTCCCAGAGCCCTGGGGTATCTATGAAATCCCGTATCTAAAATGCTGTGATTCTAAACCAGTAGTAGCTTGGGCCTTTGAGCCCTTGGAGGTTTATAATCCCTAACAGACACTCACATGCTCTTGGTTTTGCCTTCTTCCAGGATTGGGCCAAAGGCATCTACAATGTCTCTGGGTCTATAACTTTCTGTGAGAAGTGTCTTGGCAACCAGAGAACACCCCTGGCAACTGACTTTCTCTTGTCTTTTTGCATCTGCTTGGGTCACTAGCCAGTTCCCCCAGGTAACCACAGGCTGCCAAATCTCTTGTAGGGCATTGATAAGATAACTCATGGCAAAAGGAACACAGAATTTGAGAGAGAATAGCTTGCTTGTTTTGAGCCGGCTAAAGGAAATAGAAGCTATTTCCTTTCTCCCTAACCCCATCCTAGGACAGTGCTTCCTGGACCAACTCCCTCTTACAGTCCAGCAGAATCCTACCCTCAGTGAAATCAGCTGCCTTAGGGTCTCCATTGTTTTGGAGAGACACAATGACCAAGAAACCGATAATGACAACATAATTGGAGCTAGCTTACTGGTTGAGAGGTTCAGTCCATTATCATCAAGGCAGGAGCACAGCAGCATCCAGGCATGGTTCTGGAAGAGATGAGAGTTCTACATCTTAATCCAAAGGCAGCCAGGAGAAGAATGTCTTTCAGGCAGATAGAAGGAGGGTCTCAAAGCCCACTCACACAGTGACACGCTTCCTCTAACAAGATCATACTTCCTCCAACAAGGCCAGACCTCCTAATAGTGCCATTTCCTGGGCCAACCATATTCAAACACATGAGCCATTGAGAAAAAAGTCTAAGAAAAATAGTTACTACTTAGCCACCTGTCCAGGGTGTTATGAGACTCAGTGTCCCGTTTTGGAATTCCTTTTGCCAAATTACCTGGTCTAGGGAACAGCTATGCATCTCTGTCTACAGAGTGACCCATGTCCCTAAGGCTTCAGCACTCTCCTGAAGAATGGGACCTTCTCTTCATGGAGGACTAGAGGACCTATAAGACTGACCTGGATCCCGGTAGCTTCAAAGAAACCAATACCTGCTTAGCTCTCTCATGAAATGAGAAAGCAGTCCCCATAATCTTGGCATAGTGACGGTAAGCAAATATAAAAAGACGAATCACTGCCATTCCCATAATAGCTCCCGAGCACTTGCTACCACGTCTCCTTTAAGCCTAATTAAACTCCCGTGGATGCTCTGTCTCCCACACCTTTTAAAACCAGAGAAGAGCAATTAGTTGGCCAAGGTTTTGTTTATAACAAGAAAGCATGTGCTCAAATCCAACCCGATCCCAACAAATGTTAAGAAATAAAATTCACCTAGCAGCTCCTGGCGGTAGATGATTCATCGCAAGCATGTGATAGGTGCCCAGCCAAGAACTCCATCCTTGTCTATCTTTTATGTGACTTTATTCTGAAAAAGTCTCTTGCCATACAGAGTTTTGAGAGTATGGGATTGGGTCTAGTTCTTACAGAGGGAGAGAATTGGGGTTTAAATTCCAGCTCTAGAGATGGGCTGAGGAGGTCGTTCAGTAAAGTCCTTGTAAAGTAAAGTCCTTGTCTTTTTAAGGATGAGGACCTAAGTTAAATCCCCGGAACATTCACTAATGGATTGATGAAATAAAGAAAGAAGAGGAAGGGAAAAGGAAAGAAAGAAAAAGGAAGAGGAGGGAAGAAGAGAGGGGAGGGGGAGGAAAAGGAAGGAGAAGGAGAGGGAAGGGGAGAGGAGGGAAGGGAATGGGGAGGGGAGGGAAGATAAAAAGGCAAGCAAAATATGGCATAATTGTAATCCTAGCATTAAGAAGGCAAAGACAAGGCAGATCTGGGGATTTTCTGAGCAGCCAGCCAGTAAGAAAGCCTGTCTCACAAACAGAAAAGACATCAAGGTTGTCATCTTGTATGGATTTCATACACATAAACCCTCCCACCAATACACACACACACACAGACACACACTTAATTTCTGGATCTTCCTATAACTAGCTACGCAACTGTTATAGCTTAAGTATTTGAGTCCCCTTAAAATTTACATTGAAAAGCAAAAGCTGGGGCCTTTAGGAGAACATTACACCTCTGGGGCTCCCCTCTCATGAGTACTTAAGAGAGTAAGTAATTCAGTTCCTACTTCCCCTTCCATGATGTTACCACAACCATAAGCCGCCATCTGGCCAACAGAAGCATGCTCACCATCAGTCACTGAAGCTGCCGGCCCTTGATCTGAGATTTCCCAGACTTTATAACTGTGAGAAATAAATTACCTGTGTTTATAAGTCACCCATTCTAAAACATTTTGTTACAGCCATACAAATGACTAACAATCTCAAGTAATCAAACAGAAACTTCATCTTCCCTTATGAAAAATAGGTTTGAATATTGCCAGGAGGCATGGTGGCTCTCTCCTTTAATCCCACGACTCAAGGCAACTGGGGCAGGTGGAATTTCTGTCAGTTTGGAGCTAGCCTGGTCCACATAGTGAGTTCTAGGCAAGCCAAGGTTACACAGTAAGACTCTGTCTTTAAAAAAGTTTTGTGGATGTACTTATGGCATGATATTATTAATAATAAGGTGATGTCATCAGCTAAAAAATTAATGAACTAAATGAATAGGAGTATGTCTAGGGCAGAAGACTCAGTGAAAGAAAGCATGGCAAACACGCTGTTAACGGACTGGATGGCCAGTGATGATGAAGGTCACAGATTTAAGTTTAGGAGGACCAAGGCTACATATGGAGACTCAAGAGCCATGGAAGGCAAATAGCTCCATTCTCACTGTCTCAAGGACTCTATGGTCAAGAGCCCTACCCTGGAGTAGAACCCCTTGAAGGCCTCCTTTTCAGAAAGTCCAGTGCCCACAAACACCAAGACCTTTGAGTTAAAGTCCTGTGAGAAGAGACTGACACTCTTGCTCAAGTTCAGGCATCAGATAAACAGTACTCTGTCTCTTGACACACCTTTCTCACATTCCTCTCTAGGAGACAAAACAGCACATTATCTAGAGCTGCCTTCCTGCTACATGTACATGCATACACATGGAAAGACACACGTGTGCCCACACACTTGCATAATATGTATAAACACACATCCAGATCATGCATAGGAAAAATGGGATGAACAAAAGGCTCCAAACAAATTCCTTGCCCCTCCAGGCCCCAGTTTCTTCCTCTGTAAAGTGGGAGGTTACAAACAAATTCTCTCCAAGTGCTTCCAATTCAAAGACCCAAGATAATAGTGAGAGATAGCCTTGTCCTCTGAAAGTCCTTTCCTTATGGTCTGATAAACATGATGCATGTTGGCTTAAATACAGGTAGCCTGGCATCTTGTTAATGGTTTGAATAATTATGCTGCTTAATTATCTGTGTGCTTAGGGGCCCAAGAGAGTGGGTACATTTTTACACTGATCTAATCAGAGAATGCAGGATGATACCTCTCATGTGACACATCTCCTTTGCCATGAGCACCAGGTGCATGGCAAGAGCAGGATTCCCTTGATAGCAAGATGAGGGAACAATGGAAAAGTTCACTCCTAGGAAGTCCTGGGCACTGGCCAAGGCAAAATCATGGACTTCTCAACATGTCTCCCTTTGGGACAGAAGGTGGAACATGGAAAGGCTGTATCTTCATTTATTTTCCTGTTGCTGTGATAAGATACTCTGACAAAAGCAACTTAAAGATGTAGGCCATCATGCCAGGGAACTCAAGGCAGCAGGAACCTGAAGCAGGTCACACTTGTTCCCTCCACAGTCAGAAGACAGCAATGAATGGCATGCTTCTCTCTCCACTTACAAAGTCTGGAATCCCCTGCTCAGGAAGTGATCCTGACTTCCCCTATCAGTTAGTATAATAAAGACAATTCTTCACAGGCATGTTCAGAGACCCAACTCTCAAATTATTCTAGGTTTTGTCAAGCTGAGAATTAATACTGGCTTTCCTAAGCCATAAGGCCACACCTCTTTTTTTGTTTGTTTGTTTTGGTTTTGTTGTTGTTGTTGTTGTTGTTGTTTGGGGGGGGGGTTCGAGACAGGATATCTCTGTATAGCCCTGGCTGTCCTGGAACTCACTCTGTAGACCAGGCTGGCCTCGAACTCAGAAATCCGCCTGCCTCTGCCTCCCAAGTGCTGGGATTAAAGGCGTGTGCCACCACCGCCCAGCTAAGGCCACACCTCTTGACATCTGAAGTATCAGGGAGACACCTTCTCCCCTCCACTCTGACCCTCCCTGACAGATCTCATAAGCATAGACACATTGGTGGCTAGAGTCTTAGTGTTTTCTCTAGAGATTTCTGCTTTCGGTTGGCTTCTGTTTTTTAAAGCAATTAACTCTTACATTTAAAAGGGTACTGTGTTCTGGTGAACTTCTCTAAGAAATTAATAAGCCTCTTGAGTGCATAATAACATTTCATAGCCTTGACACCTGACTTTTGGAGGTGGGAAGTAGATGGAAAGTAACAACTTTAGAGGACTGGACATCTGGTCAAACATCAAACAATTGTGATGTGTTCAATCCGGAGAGACCCTATCTCTATCACCATAGTCAATTTTTTTCCACCCAGTCTCACTGCTCTAGAGAACTTCTCACTGTGAATCTGAGGTTTAACGTACCCATTTCAAATAGAGAAACCAACAAGGGCAGATACTCACTCTTTCTGCTTCCCTTGCAGCTAAGTCACAGACAGTCGTATAGGTCCACAGTTATCATCAGAAGCTAAGGATTCAAAGGCTCAGAGCAAACTGGAGAGACAGATATCCTAGTGAGGACAGAAATAGCAGAAGCAGTAAAAATAGCTCCATCCAAAGACAGTGATAGCCACTGTATATGCTGTTCAAGAGATGCTAGCAATGTCATCTCTAGGCTGCTTCTCAGCATGATTTTAGCCTCGACTAATCCACCATCCTCCATTTTGTCCTAGTTTATTTTCTGTTACTGTGATAAACACCATGACCAAAGCCAACTCAGAAGGGAAGGCTTATACTGTTGTGCTCATTTTGAGAACCCCCAAAAGACCACCAAGGAGCCAATTCCGATGCAATCGCACAAGGGTCTTTTTATTCAAACTCAAGCTCAGGCCTCACCATCATCACTGACACAGCAGGATGGGAGAGTGAAGCCGGGAGCCCAGTTCCAAGCAAGCATTTATAGAGGCAAGCAAGCAAGCAAGGGAGTATGCAGCTTGGCACACATTTGATTGGGAGGGGAGCTATTATGGAATTTGTTGCCCTTTAAAATGATTGGCTGGTGCTAAGAGCCAAACCATAAACTTTTATAAGTAAATATCTTTAGGTATAACTGTAACTTCTTCTTTCCTCTTGATTGTTGGTTGTTAGGGAGTGACCTGGAGACCAGTGCTAGGTGCAGGCCTGGCGGTTAGGTCACCTTAGGTCAGGTCCTCTAAGATGGAGCCGGAACCCAACATACAGTTGGTCTGGTCTCTCAACACTTTGTAGTTCATCATCCAGGAAATCCGAAGCAGGAACTCAAGACAGGAACCTGGAGGTGGGAACTCAACCATAAAGGAACCCTGTTTACTTATGTGTTCCCTGCTCTTGCTCAGCTAGCTTCCTTATACAACCCGGAGCAACCTTTCAAGGGGATGGCACCACCCTTAGTCTGCTGGACCCTCCTTTATCAATGAACAATCAGGAAATTGGCCCCAAAGACAGGCCACAGACAAATGTGACAAAGTCAATTCCTCAACTGAGATTCCTTCTTCCCAGGTGTGTCAAGTTGACAGCCAAAAATGGCCATCATACCTTCCTTGTTTCTGTTCTCTAAGCCTGAATAAAAGCCTGTGATAAACACCATGACCAAAGCCAACTCAGAAGGGAAGGCTTACACTGTTGTGCCCATTTTGAGAACCCTTAAAAGACCACCAAGGAGCCAATTCCGGTGCAATCGCACAAGGGTCTGATATTTCAAGACATCTGGAGTTGATTTTCATTATTCATATTTAGGAGTATGGCAGACAGACAAGTTACATGACTTGAACAATTTACTCAGACTCTTCCTGTCTGTACTAGATGTGGCACCATGCCATCTTTCATTTATTTACTTAATAGGCCTTCCCACTATTCTTGCCTCACTAGATCAACCCCAAAGAAGACTGATTGGCTGGGCTTAGGTCACATGCCTGCCTATGAAACCATCACGACACTGAAAAAGATTGGCTTGCTTAGCTACCTGGCAACCCCTGTGGGGTGGGAGATGGGTACTGTGAGGAACAGTCCCACTAGCTCCACAGAAAGGGAGAAAATTCCCCTCAAGGACAAAGAGGGAAGATGAGGTAGGACTCATCTCAATTTGCCATAGTCTCTTTCTGGAGTGTCAGAAAGGCCTCCCTAAGGATGGTTAAGATTCAGGGTTAGGAAGATGAATCAACAGTTAAAGCACTTAACTGAGAGGACTGGAATTCAGATACCCAGAACCCAGGGAAATGCCAGGTGGGCATGGTGGCCACAATTCCAATGTTGGAAGGCAGAGACAGGGCAAGCTGGCTAATCTAGGCTGGACTGAGAGGAAACTACCTCAGTAAATAAGATGGAGAGCAATAGAGAAAGCTTCCCAACATCAACCTCAGACCTAAGACCCATGCATGCATGTGTATGCACACAGATACACATACATGTAATCACATATACACATGCACACTATACACAGAGACCTGGTTTTTTTAAAGATACATAAGATACAACATAAGGAACATGTAGAAATAGAAAGTACAATACCCAGTACTGAGAAAGACTGCCATGATCAGTGTGAGTCAAAAACAACCCCACATATAATACATAGTATCATATATATATCATCAGCTCTGAACCCCTGAGCTATGTTGCTGTTATTCTAAGACCCAGAAACTCCCAGGATAGCTCCTTTTCTGCTCTGAAAAACTAGGCTACAGAAAACATCTTGCCCCAAGTTTTGTCCTGCAGAGGCTCAGCCCTGAGAATAGTTCCTCCTGGGAACAACTTCTTGAAGGCTCTCGGCTGTTGAGCATTACAAGCAGAATAAATAGCATTTCATGCCCCGTGTTTCAGCCTTGGTCTCATATAAAAAAATTCCAAGCAGATATTTTAATGGCCCTTGCTTTCATCTAGGTAAAGATGAGCTACAAGCTGATAAAATCAGCTCGGACTCACTGCTTGCATCTCGGAACACTCTGCACAGATTTGCTCTTTTCTTCTTTGTTTGGAAGAGGGGGTGTTGTTGTTGGGTTTTTGGTTTTTTTTTTTTTTTTTTATGGCTAATTGGAAGAAGGGGAGGTTGCAAGGCTAGCCTGATACAAATACATAGCTTTTATAAGACTGGAGGAGAATGTGAAAAATATTCAGCTACTCATCTCAAAGATCAAAAAACCCCCAAGAACTGGCTGGGGGCGGGGCACACAGATGTCTTTGTTCCCAGAGGAGCTAGTTCCTGAGAACCTATTTGAAACCAGTGAAAGTTCACAGACAGGGCTGGATCTGAGAACTCCATTAATGTCAACAGGACACACTCTCACTTTCCAGTCTGGATGACCAGATGTCCTGGTCTGAGGACTGAGGAATTCCTAGGCTGTGAGACTCAAGTTTCAAAATCAGTAGGATTCCTGGTAGAATGGGCTAAGTTGGGGGTATCTACACCTCCAACTGTGCTGTTCTCTAAGCTACCTTCAGCATCTCTGGGCAACCCTACTAACAAAGGCTATAGGGCTTGTTATCCCTGTCTTACCAGCAGGGTGCCCACATCTGGCTCTGACTGGCTGGATTTGGACCGCCTGCTGTGAATGCTTTCCCCATACCCAGACAATCAGTGATAAGGTTATGCTCAACGCCTTCACCACCCTTCACTAGCCCTGCTGATTCCAACCTGGGATGTGTTTCACAGCCTCATATTTTGCGTACTTAGTCCCCAGGTTGTGGCACTATTTTAAGATGCTATGAAGCCTTGTGGAAGTGGGTTTGGGTCGCAGAATCAGGTCAGTAGGTGCAGGCCTTTGACGTTTACAACCTGCCTCCTGGTCTCCAGCCTTCTCACTCTGCTCCCTGGTCTGTACAAATGTGAACCGCCACTGCCTCGCATGCCCACCGCCACTGACTGGGCCACACCTCCCGGCCTCCATGATGGACTGAAGTCCCAATGAAACTGAGAGCTAAACTAAACCTTTTCTCCCTCAGGCTGTTTCTGTCAGGTACTTTGATCATGATCACATGATACTGACACTGAAGCCCACACTCTGGGCACTGTTAGCATTTTATCATTGTCATTTGACCCATGTGTGACTCTGAGATGATATTATCATAACTTTAACATATACCTAACATTGCATGTATGTGGCCATATATCAAAATGATATGACCCACCCAGTAAGAAATTGTTCTGGAACACAGATACAAGAACCAAATGGCACAACTTGACAAAGGAACTGTGGGAAGTACCCAAAATGTGCGTGTTAACCAAGAATAAATGTTGCTAAAAAAAAAAGGAGGAAGGGAATGAATATCAGAATAGCCAGAAACAACGGGTCTCTGATTCGTCACGCCATGTAGTCCTGCTCTGCTGACTGTGCATGTTATCTTGTGGGGCAATTGTACAGGCTGCATGGGAGATGTGAGGAGCATAGGAAAGGCAGGCACCATGAACCAGAGCCAAACAGTCGTTTGCCTCCTCAGACACAATGCCTTTTCAGACTGTACCCTCTTGGCCTCCAGCATACCCCAGGAGGCTGACCCTGACGATATGCACGAGTGGGCTTATTGGACCTCCAGCTCTTGGGTGGGTTGTACCAGTAGAGGCACCAGCAGGAAGTTTCAAAGGAGGATGATGGTAAGATTTCTTGACCCCTTTCGTCTCAATCATTGGAATATGGCTGCATCCTTCTAGCAGACCACAGCTCCTATGTAGAGACCCAGGATCCCTCCTGCAGGATTCCTGAACTTCTCCTTCCATTTGTCCTTTAGCCCAGACCCAAACCATTCACACCCCCACCCCCTTTTATGTCCTTTACGATGCCCATATTTTGTCAGCATCCTGTTACTACACTGTACCCAGCTGCCCCGCCTATTTCAGGCATCCCGGTTACTATCCCAGTTACCTTCTCTGCCCTCCTCTGCTGTTTGTACGTGTTATATTTTAGTGCTACAGGTCTAGCTCTGCAAGACATGATCACAGTCTCTAGCATTTTTGAAGCATGTACAATGCGCCTTCTGCTTTCTCAGAATCACAGTTTATTCTCACCACAACTCTGTAAAGTAGCTCTCTAGGCCCCAAAGTGTCTAACAACAGAAGTAATGCACCGAGTAGGTTTACAGTAGATCTCTAGGCCCCAAAGTGTCTAACAACAGAAGTAATGCACTAAGTAGGTTTACTGAGGATCAGTTTTGTTTCTGCTTTGATGTTGTGATTTAGGATTTTGGTTTAGTTTGGTTTTTTAGCTTGATCCTTCTTTGTTTTCCCCTCAACCTTACAGCTCTGGTCCCCCCAACAGTAACATGAAGCAAGAAAGCAACAAATATCTGTGGGACAAATGAATGCAAGGTAGTCATATATTTACACACAAGAACCCTCATAAGCAGAGAGTTGGTTGAGGTTGTACATAATCACACTGCAAACTGGTGACCGGTTGAATTCACACACAGGTTTGTTCACACAGTACCCTGGGTATGCTTGGTAAGGGGCCATATATCACAGTCTGGAGACTTTGTGTGGCCTCAATAAAAGCTTAGAGAAGAAGATGTTGGATGCTTGGTTTCTGTAGATTCCCCCAGGATCACAGTACAGTGCCAGTCAACTAACTGAGAATAGTGAAGAAAACAAAAAAGCAGGTACCCTCTCCACGTTGGCAGAAACCAATCTGCGCATTTATAACATAAACAATTTTTTTTTATAACTGACCTGAGAGTAAATTACATTTGGCTAAGTTTCTGAGCTAAATTAGACCTTTGAAATAGCTCCCTTTTTGTTTTGTGTTACTCTTAGTATGAATTTCTCCTGGAGACCTGCATGTAAATCAGATGTTTGTAGAGTAGATTGATTGAAATGTCATAAGGACTCTTGTTCTTTCAATGTAGACTGCTACACATCCTGTGGGGAATGGAGACTGCTCTGTTCAGTTAAAAACCAGCCGCCAAATTTAACATAACTTTACATCAATGCAAAAGCAATACTGTTCTTGATATCCCAAGCTAGCTCTATATAGCAAGCAGAATCTTCCCTCACTAGCTGCTAGGTAAGGCAACAGTTCCACCTCAGCTATCCAATGTAAGGTGCGCTGCACTCAAGAAACAATATGAGGTACTTAGCACTTTATCATACAATAGGATTTGTTATGGATGTCATGCACAACTATTAGCTAATAAGCTTGTTTTACAACTTAACAACTTTTACAACTTAACTTCTGTTAAGCTTGTTTAGTTGGGGGAAACAGAGCTATGAAATCCGGAAGACTAGTTTCCATGTAGTTGGACTTAATGAAATTTTCAACTTGGGATGGTTTCCTCAGAACCTAACTTCCTAGAAACAAGGCAAGCCTCTTCAGAAGCTGGCCTTGGGACCAAGATCAACAATTATAGCCTCTTTTTTCACCATCCACTCCTCAGCACATCAGAAGGTTGGCATTTTGACCTGGTAGAATAAGCCCTGTTCTAAGCCCAGTGATCTATGTATTTACTGAGTTACCATGGCTTTGCATAAAGCATTATAACTGTGTATAGGAGGGATACGGAGTTGGTCCTCCATATCTGGGATAGGTTTGATCACCATTGTCAAGTAGCAATAAACTAATTCTCCTTAACAATGAAGTTTCATCAGAACAGTGACTACAGTAACCTCTTGGTGCAGCAGGATGAGGAGCTTAAAATGACCAGGCAACAGTTTCAGCTTCAGGCTTAATAGAATGATGCCTGTATTGCCTTGTAGAAACTAGGACCTAAAGTTGTGATGATGGGAACCCAAGCTGCTCAATGTGTTTGGACGAACGGTCTGACAGAGGGGAGCTACTACGCCTGCCTCCAAGCCTGTGTGATGGGCATAGAAGAAACACTTGAATTACATTCTATAGGACAGCAGCCCATCATTTAAGGTATTTCCCATATGCTCTTGGGAAATTCGTGATCTAGAACGTTCTTAAATGATGAGTTGCATGGAAAACTAAGTCTTCTTGGTTCTTTTAGAGGTGATACCATGGCAAAAAACCAAGACAATTAAATGTCTTCTAGACTACTCAATAGCACATATATTACCAACCCCAATTTTCATTTCTATAGAAGAAATTTCTTTCTAAGGCTCTATCTCTCTGCCTTTTTCTGTCTTCTTAAAGTCAATCCTTGATGTCTTATTTATTCATTCATTTACTTACTTATTTACTTAATTGTTGATTATCAGGTACCCACCTCCAATTGATAAATCTACAATACAGCCCGTAGGCCCAAGTCTCAGGAAGCATCATAGAAGGGAGGATGGAAAGGCTGTAAGACCCAGAGAAGCAGGATGTCTGCTTTAAGATTGTGTCTTCTAGGGCTGGAGAGATGGCTTAGAGGTTAAGAGCACTGACTGCTCTTCCAGAGGTCCTGGGTTCAATTCCCAGCAACCACATGGTGGCTCACAACCATCTGTAATGAGATCTGATGCATGCTTCTGGTGTGTGTCTGAATAGAGATAAATAAAAATACATAAACTTTTTTTTTTTTAAAGATTGTGTCTTCTATATGTGAAAGTAAAGCTGCAGGCATGAAATCTCAAAAAATATGGCTGCCTAAACAAGACATAAACAATGACAGTAACAGTTGGCATGTCAACATGGGTGGGAAAATCACCCCTGGATGAAGAACTGCAGGCAGTTAATGATTACTGTGAGATGAGGATTAGTCTTCCCCAGGGATGAGCCCCCTCATGTATATAAACAACATTCTGATTCTAAATGGACTTGGCGGGTTTTATTTATAGATTAATTCACATATACGTATAACAATAATAATTAAAGAAAAAGAGGCCATGAATTAGAGCAAGAGGGGGATGCAGGAATTGGAGGAAGGGAGGGAAGATGTAAATACAGTACATATATATGGATTTGGTGCGAAATCATAGTTGAGGCAGGGTCTCTCTACCTAGCCCTAGCTGTCTTGGATCCCATTTAGAACAGGCTGGCCTCAAACTCACTAAAGTCCACCTGCTTCTGCCTCCTGATTAAAGAATTAAAAGTGTATGCCACCACACCCAGCTATATATACAAATTTAAAAGAAAGGAATGCAGAGAAGGGAGGGAAGAAGGAAGAAAGGAAGGGAAAGAGGGAGGGAGGAAGGAAGGAGGGAAGGAAGGAAGGAAGGAAGGAAGGAAGGAAGGAAGGAAGGAAGGAAGGATGAAAGGCAGGCAGACAGGCCTTTTTGAGTGGTAGCCCATGCAGAGTCCCCACCTCTCTGGTCTGGGCAGTTCTGCTCTGAGGAAATCCTCCAGTAACATGTGCAAGTTTCCCAAGCTACAAGAAACAGAGTTTGTTCTGTTCTTAGCCCTAAAGCCAAGAGTGAGTCTCACTCAGAACAGTCAAATTCTAGTCCAAAGCACAACATCCAACATCTATTTTTTTCTTTCACCTAAATAAGCCAGAATCTTGAAATCTGTTCATATAGTTGCTTTTCAAACTACATGACTATCCTAGCTACTTTCTGTTGTTGCTGTGATAAAATATCAACTTGAGAAGGAAAGGGTTTATTTGACCTTCATGGCCTAATGACAGCCCGTTATGGAGGAAAATCAGGGCAGAACCAGGAGCAGAAGTTGACGAAGAGACCACAGAAGAGCTGCTTGTTGTCTTGTTCTCCACGGCTCACACAGCTTGCTTTCTTATACAGTCCATGACCACCTACTCTGGGATGGCACTACCTAGAGTGGGCCGGGCCTTCCCACATCAATCAAGAAAATATTGCCATAAATATGCCCATTGGGCCGTCTGGTGGAAGTAATTCCTCAGTTAAGATTCCCTCTTCCCAGGTGGCTCTAGTTTGTGACATGTGGACAAAACCAATCAACACATTTGCAAAAGCATCAGTTTGAGGATATACTGTATTGCAGCAAGGTTAGTGTGATGGTGAGTCTGGTTCTAAACATGGCAACAGGAATCTGACAGAATCTGACACAATTGGTCACAGCCAGGAAGAAAAAAAAAAAAGTGGGAGGGGGTGTGAATGTTGGCGGTCAACTTGCTTTCTCCTTTTTATTCAATCCAGGACATCAGCCCACGGGGGTGTCACCCACATTCGGGCTTAGCCTTCTTTAATTAAATGTCTCAGAAAACACTTCAGAGATACACCCAGATATGTCTCCTAGGCGATTCTAAATCTCATCTGAGCGCCATCACACCCTCCTGGGTGCTTCCCTTGCCTCTTCCCTTCTACCTCATCAGTCCCTGCATCTCTCCATGCTTGTCCTCCAACTAGCCTCAGTGGCTACTTGTGCTGCTCTGGTGCCCAGCCTCCTAACCCGTCTCTTGCCTCCTACCATACACTGCTTCCGTCCATCCAGCCTCCATGAGTGATCTTCCAATAGCCTACACATTGGTGACTCCTACCCACTGCTGTTCCAGGGCTTCCTGCATCACATAAAACCCTGCCTTTCTGCCATGGCCCATGGAGCCTTCTGAAGTGTCTCACTAACTGTATCTCCATTGCCCAGCCCATTCCTAATCTCCCCTCCAGTTGCTTGGCAGTTTCAAGCCTGTCCTATAGACCTAACTCAAGAGCAAATACTGTAAGTTTCCTCTTACTGTTCCAGGCTGGGTTAGTTGATTTGTCTCTAAATTAGTTACTTTCATATCACTGTGACAGAAACAACTCAAAAGAGGAAAATTTGCTTGGGATCATGGTTTTAGAAGAATTTCAGTCTATCATGGGGTGGGAGAGGGGAGTTCATGGCAGTGTGAGCATGTGGCAGAATTTCCTCATATGCCAGCAGACCAAGAACCAGAGAGCATAGTCAGAAATCAAGAGTGGGTGTAATCCCCAAAGGCCCATCCCTGAAGCCCCACTTCTACCAGTCATTTCCTATCTCCTAAAGGCCCCACAACCTTCGGACAACACAAGATGGAGACCAAACAGAACATGAGCCTATGCAGGGCATAAAAGAGTGAAACCATGACAAGAGTCTGGTAATACCTGGACCTACACTCTCACTGCCTGGATCATACTACTTCAGATACACAGACCTACACAGCCCCAAAACTCCTGAGTGTTTTGTGTTCCCTAAGAGGCTTTAGAACATTGCCAGGAACACAGTGAAGCATGATGGGGAATGAATGACACTCTATGATAAATTTTACTACCTGTAAAACGATCGAGACAAGAATTTAAGATAATCACCCCTTCTGCTTGGCTGACAGAGTCTGGGGAGGAGGGGGGGGTAGAAGATACAAATTATGCCCCAGCTCCTCCATAAGTGTACAGTCAGAAGACAAAAGGCAGCAGGCTTTAATAGAATGCCACTTTTAGCAAAGCAGATGTTTAAAAGACTAAATTATTTCTTAAATTACTATGGGCGGTAAAGGCTAGTTAAAAATAATATATTCCCTTAAGGGACCTGATTTCTCAGGCTGAAGTCAGGGTAGAAAGGAAGATGAATGTTCCGTGCTCCTTTGTAAACTCTATTTTCTTCTTTCTTAAGCAAATGTACTGCCATTTAAAAGAAACCTTGGGCTCATTTTGTTCTTATGTTTACCAAATCATCTAAGGGAGGCAGTGAAATGGTTTACGGTTTGCAACTGCTGAGCTTAACTTGGAGATGCAATTCTGAATACTCCAAATCACATACCTGTAGGCCTCTGGTATACAACAGGAAACAATGTGAATCTCTGGATTCAAAACCTACAGATACAACAGGCAGCAGATATGTACAAGGTCCATACAACACACCCATGGAAACTGGAGATATTGATGATTTGTTTCTTGGCATATATATATATATATATATATATATATATATATATATATATCAACCTTCTGACAGTGTTGTCAAAGTGCCCTACAGTCACCTCTGTAACGCATATGTATGTTCAGACATGAACTCAGAACCACAAACAAATGACTTCTCTGGGATTCCATAAACATGGAGCTGACTCACACAAGGAAACACACTTAACCTGACTCACTAAAGGCTCACGAAGGTCAACCAGTCGCAACAAGCCGTGATGACAAGAATTTGTCAAAAATAATAAGCAGGGCTGGAGATGTGGCTCACTTGGCAGAGTGCTTGCCTGGCATTCATGAGCATTGGGTTCAGTCACTGACACCCAACTCCCAGGCCTGCTGTGAAATCACACTGAGTCTGTGCTCTGTGGACCTCAGCACTTCTTGGGACCAAAGCTTGTCTCCATGTGTTGCTCTGATTTTTAAGAATACTCCTAAGGTCACTATCAAACCTATGGCTCAATTTTTCACCTCTAATGTGGGTAAAGACATCTAACTAGAAAAGCCATGTGACCATTTTGGTTCTTAAGTAAGCCACCAGACACTGTCGACATAAACTTGAGTGCAAGCTGTATCTGTGATTGTAAGATCTCAGAACTAGAGCTTCCTGTCCAACAATTCCAAACACCATTTAGAGGATTACCAAGTCTCAATTTAATCAGTACCACCTACTAATTTTGTATTGAAAGCTGTGCAATACATAGTAAACTTAATATCCAAAACAAACTCTATTTAAGAACATAGTTTTCAGTGGGAAATGGTGGTGCACACACGTAATCCCAACACTTGAGAATAAAAGCTTGAGGATCAGGAGTTCTCAAAGCCAATCTTGACTACACAGAGATTTTCTTAAGACTAGTCTGGACTACATGAAACTCTGTCTCAAAAATAAATTAATTAAATAATTAAATAATAAATAAATAAATCAGAGGTTTTAAAGATGTCTCTGATTTTTAGGTAAATGTATGTGTGTGGGTATGTGCACATGAGTGCAGGGCCCCTCAGAAGGCAGAGGTATCAAATCCCTCTGCAGCTGGAGTCGCTGGCAGTTGTGAGATGCTCAGGATGGGTGCTAGGGACCAAACTTGTGTCCACTGCAAGAGCAGTCTTAGTCAATGCCCTATTGCTGTGCAGAGACACCATGACTACTGTAACTCTTATAAAGAAAAACATTTAATTAAGGATCACTTATAGGTTCAAAAGTTTAGTCCCTATTCATCATGATGGGAAGCATGGTGGGATGCAGGCAGACATGGTACTAGAAAGCTCTACATCTGGATCAGCAGATAGCAGGAAGAGGAGGATATCCTGGCTTGAGCTTCTGAAACTCTGAGGTTTCAGAAGCTCCCGGCCGCCAGGCAGTGGTGGCACACGCCTTTAATCCCAGCACTTGGGAGGCAGAGACAGGTGGATTTCTGAGTTCGAGGCCAGCCTGGTCTACAGAGTGAGTTCCAGGACAGCCAGGGCTACAGAGAAACCCTGTCTCGAAAACAAAACAAAACAAAAAAGTCAGAAGCTCCCCGCCACTGTGACACACTTCCTCCAACAAGGCCACACCCACTCCAACAAGACCACATATCTTAATTCTTTCAAATAATGCCACTCCCAAAGAGCCAATGGGGACCATTTTCATTCAAACCACCACAAGCAGTATGGACTCTTAACCACTGAACCATTTCTACAGCCCCCATAAAACCTAGTTTTAAAGGAAGGAGAACAAGTCACTGATGGAAGTTTGTCCTTTCCTCGGTGTGATGTTTCAGTCTTCTCTTCTTCCTTAGATCATACACAAGTTAGCCCTGCCTTTGGTGGTGGTGTTGTCTCTTAGTCAGCTTTGCTCCTGTAAGTAATCCTTCACCCATATTCCTGTGAATAAATAAGTCGCAGTAGCATTAATTGGTTCACCCACATTCCTGTAAGCAATCCCAGTCAAATTAATTGGTTTTCAAGGGGGAAAAAAAAGAGTTAGCCTTGTCTCAATGTCTTTTCTGGCTACCTATGTACTCAGCAGATAAAGATGCCTGCCACTAAACCTGATGACTTGAGTTTGATTCCCCAGGACCCAAATTACAGAGGAGAGAACCAGCTCTTACAAGTTATCCTCTTGACCTCCATACTTTGTCCCTGGCATAAATATATATATATATACACATATATATATGCATACACATATACACATACACATATACACATACATATATGTATATATGTATGTATATATATATTTGTGTGTATATATATTTATATATATATATTTGTGTGTATGCATGTAACTAAAGATGTTTAAATAGTAAAAATAATTTTCAACAAAAGAATGTGCAATTATCTTATGAAAGAAAGAGCTATAACAAAAACATTCTGGACTTTTTCTCATAAACGGAGCCGGGCCCACACTTGAGGAATGCCAAGTGATCCTCATTAAAGTAATGAGGATATTTTCAGTGACATATGTCTGACTGACGTGAGTTTAGTTGGCAAGGCTTACAACCGCCAAAGCCTCCAAAATAACTCATGGCTGGCCGGCCCTGCTAAAATACACTCTGAAGAAGTATTTCACACTGCTTTAAGGATGCCCCGCCCTAGACCGATGGGCTGTAAGGCCATATGCAAATTGTTGTGACATTAAACATACATTCCTGTGACACCACCAGCAGGTCAAGCCTAATACCCTGAGTTCATGCGGCTCATCTCTGTAAAAGTCACTGACTCGAACAGATCCGGTGGTTTCTTATCCCTGCCCCACCCAACCAGCAAGTTATTTTTAGCTTACAGCATTGGCTGATAAGGATTTTTCACATTAAAAAAAAATTTCAGAAACAGAGACTACAAAAAAAAAAAAAAAAAAAAGACAAAATACTATTGCAATTCAGTGAGAAGTCACTCCACAAAAGCTTTGGGGGGAAAAAAACCAGTTGTCTGGATCTGTTCATCCTAGATCACAGGTTTGCAAGGAGGACTACACAGGACAGGGTTGGCAAAGTATTCATCACTGGCCTCATCATGGCCAGCATCGGCCATCAGCAGGGCAACATCTTCACATGGGTTTCTCTAAAAAGGCATCTTTAACAATCTCTCTTTTTCTCACCAATCCATCCATAAAACACCTTTGATCAAAACGGGTAGCTACAGGGTCAAAGATAGGCCGCTATCCCAGCATCCCTGATAAAATGACCACAGGTGGAAGCCATGGGCAGAGCAGCCTTCCAGGACAGGCCAACATCTGTTGACTTGTTGCCTGGCTGCCAGCCATGCATCGTGCATCATGGCAGGTACTGTGCAATGGTGCCAGGTCCTAGCAGGACTATGCCTGGTGAGAGCCTCCACGCCTGCATCCGCCTCTGTATCTTCAGCCTAGCACCGCAGCATCCGTAGCTCTGTTTTGGTGATTCTCAACTGCGCAGCTAGAAGACAGCTGCCAGTCACAGTCTCTGTACAGCATGGCGAGCACCAAATGTGAAGATAGCCAAGCTGCAACCAGACGCAGCCCAACAAGCTTTCCATCTTCAAGGGCCCGGCACTGCGAGCCTTCCTAACTGGAACCTGTCTTTGAGGAAGGGGCCAGTTAGACTTTTGGTGGTAGAGGAAATCTAAAGCACTGGAATTATACTTTCAAAGTAGTCTGGGTTCAAGCATGATAGGCACTTTTTTTTTTTAGAAAAAGAAAGAGTAAACTTGAGGCTGAAGAGGGAGTTCTGAGCTTAAGAGCACACCCTGCCCTTCCAGAAGACCAGAGTTAAGTTCCCAGTCAGTACCCACACCACAACTGCCTGTAACTCTAGTTCCAAGGGACTCTCCCCACACCCTCTCTCTCCCTCTCTGTCTCCTTCCCTCCCTCTCCCTCTCTGTCTCTCTCCCTCCCTTCTTCTCTCTCTCTCTCTCCTCTCTCTCCTCTCTCCTCTCTCTTTTGTCTCTCTCTCTCTCTCTCTCTCTCTCTCTCTCTCTCTCATAAGTTTGAAATGTTTGTTTAAAGGAGAAAGTTGAAAGACTCAAGACAAACACTGAGGCTTCTGGAGTTCGTAGCCACAAAGGAAGAAAGAAATAAGGGAGAAAAGAAGAGAAGGAGGAAGGGAGGGAGAGAGGGAGGAAAGAAAGGGAGGAGAAAATTGGTTGCTTTACTTTTTTGAATTTTAGAGATTAAAAAAAAAAAACCTTGCATCAGTTTCAGCCACCTGTGTCTTACTATCAGCCATCTATTGAGACGATAACGTGGGACAAAGCTCAGGAGAATTCTAAAAGAAACATTCATTTCTTGGTAATATATGTAGGATAACATATTTAACATGTTTCATGTGTCACATCCCAGGACATCTGGTGCCACTCAAGCAGTTCAAAGACGACTGACTAGCCAGGGTATGGATGGCTAGAAAACAAAAAAGCTCTAGCCCACACAGGCAAGCAACCTCTGCTGTCATCATATGTCCTAGGATTCCACTGGGAACTATGGCATCAGCAAGTCACATGGCCAATAACTCAAAAGGTACACATTGCCCATCCAGATGCTGCCATGGCTGCCTGGCTTTGGTTCTGGAAACCTGGCAGGGATGATAAAAGAATGAAGAAAGGATACACAGGCATAGGCACAGAAAATCTGGGATTGGGTGGGCTGGACCATACACTCATACATCAACAACAGGAGCAGCCCAGAAACTCACCTAAATCAAGGAGGCGGGTCAATTGTATACAAGTTAAGGGCAGGTTTACCTAGACTCAGTGGAAGGTCTCTGTAGGCAAGGAGTCTCGGGCTGCAGTCATCACAGGAGGGAGCTGGTGGTTGATAGTTTTTATACACACTGGTCTATCATCCATAAAAATCATTCGTGGGCCACGGTGATATGTAACAAAACTTTTCCTGGGGAGACACTATACATGTCTACTCACCCTTGACTGAGAACTCATGACAGACTAAAGTACAGATACCATCAAAGTCCAGCTTGGTAAATCAACGAATATTGTCAGGATTGCTTACAGGAAAATGGGTGAGGGGTTACTTACAGGAGCAGAAATGACTCAGAGACAGCTGCATCACCAAGGCCCACCACACCATGGGTGACAGCTCACAAAATGGGAACCTGGAGCACTCTGCACAGCCTGTAGGCAGCTCAACAGGTCAGTGAATGTCCTTTCCAAGTAACTCTGGTCTAAACCTTTTCCAGGCCAGTAGGTGATCTGTGCTTTTTCCTGGCAGCTGGTCTGGCCTTAGAGTCTATTTTACAGTTTGGCTGACTATCTCCTTTGCAACTTGCCTTCTCTGAGGATGACTCTCAGTAATCTTTATTGCTTACTCTGGCAGGGAGGGGCCTAATGAATCTGCTCAGTTTTAGGGACTTCCTTTAAGCTATTTTGAGTTGCTCACCTCCCTCCTTAAAAAACTTCCCTGTAGGATGAAATGTTTCAATTTTGGAAGACACTGTTACACAACATATAAACAAACAAACGAGCAAACAAAAAAAAAAAAATTTGCCAATTCCCTGAGCCAAACTTCGAGAAGACTTTGCCACTCTCAAGAGTCCAATGCACTTGGACCCATGGCATATCTGTGAACATGTCAACAATATGTACTCAGGATTTCATCTGCTCTTTACACATTTACCCAAGGCTTCCTTCACTCTTATGCAAGTTACCAGGTTAAGAGTGTAGATACACATTCCTACTACAAAGAGGGAAGAGAAGAAATGGCACTAATAACCCCAACTACTACCCTTTCTAAACAATCTGAACAGCAGGCATCTCCCTCTCTCCCAACATCATTCTGAGTACCTGGAGCATCTTGCTGTTCATCCAACAAAGTACAAGGTGCTTTAGCAGAATTAGATTCAAAACCTCTGCCTTCCAGACCTCTGTAGTTTCTTCCTGGAAGTAGCCCCCCTGCATCTTTAATAACTGTATTCCTTAATTGTGTTCTCTTGAAGATACCAGCTCTCCCCCAACAAAGTTCAGATTCAACTTTGCCTCATCTCTTAGCATGGTTGGTGTTTAACTTGTGTTTGGGATCTTCTGCGGGGCCTTTATAAGCCGTTTTTATTATTGCTGCACTAATAAATTATTTATGGTGGGAAACCTAAATCAGAAAATCCTGGCTACTTGAAGACAGATTTTATTAAAAACATCTCCTTCCTCCTTGCAACACAGAGCCCACAAGACACACTCAGTTCCTCTGCCTACCCAGCCTCTATGCACAGTAGAAGACATACTGCCAGTGGCTGCAGATGCTGGGGTGTAGAAGAAAAAAAAAAAAAAAAAAAAAAAAACTGGAGGCTAATTCTCTAGCATGAGGTTTTTGTTTCTCTGCTAGTGCCTGGTGCCATGTAGGTCCAGGTGAATGTGACTTCCCAGGTCTGACTAGTGATGGTGGAAGGCCACAGTAGTCACTTGTTCACACAAGAATTAGCTATGGAGAGGCTGGTGAGTTGATTTGGTAGGGAGATGTTGTAAGGTCCAAAAATTAACCTGCAAGTCCCACCAGCCCAAGGACAAAGACTAGGTAACTTCTTGGAATGCTGGGAGTTGTAGTCCTTGGAAAATATCAAAGCCACAAAGGAAAATACAATGGTTTTAAAAGCCTCTGTAAAACAATGTCTAGGGGCTGCTAAGCTGGTAATTCCAGAGAGTGGTCCTCACCAAAATTCATCCTGGTCAGTATTTAATTAAAGCTTGGTTCAAATTTGCCTCAACCCAAAGAATCCAGAGGTCCATCGGCCTGCCAGTACAGCCAATAGATGAGCTCCAAGCTCAATGAGTGTGCCTCAAAGATAAATAAGGCCAAAAGTGATCAAGGAAGATACCTGGCATTGACCTCTGGCCTCCACATGCACACAAATGCACACACACTCAGAGGAGGGAGACTCACAGAATGGTTATGAACGGCCAATTCTGAGCCTGGTGGTAAGGCACTGGGCTGAGATGTCTCTAGAATAAAAGCGAGTTAATGTTCTGAATACCAAGGAGGGTTGCTCTGAATTGAGTAGTCATAAGGCTCTAGCTAGTCAGGGACTTAACCGTCTCTGAGGACCCCACAGTTTCAGTTTTTTTTTTCACCTGAAAACCAGAATATCAGCCAGACTGGCCACCCCCTCATGTTAGGAGAGTTAAGTTCATAACAGGCTCTCTTCCCTTTCTGAAGTGGACATGAAAGCCAGGAGGATTTTATAGCTAGAAGCCAGAGGACACCAGGAATTGAACTGCAACTGCGTAAAGGAAAGGAGAGGAGGGTTTCAGTGGTTCCACAGGATAAAAGCCCAACCCTGGGGCACTAGAGCAAGTACAGTGAGCATAGTCAGAGACTCCTTCCTGGAGGCTTTGTTCTGGGCCAGGAGCCTCGATGCCAGCGCCGCTTGCTCAGGATCCCTCAGAGTGTGACACAAGACTGTCTCAGCTCTTCACTTCCACGCCATGGGGTCCAGATGCTGCGAGGTCTCTTCTTTCCCCCTTCTTTGCCACTGGGGGAGTCGAGCTTGACAGCAAACGCATCAAGTGACAGCTTTAAGGCGGAAGGGGTGGGGGTAGTCCCGCCCCACTCCTGCTGCACTGGGTCCCCTCTTTCACTTAGCACACCCTGGCGCCTGGAGTCGGTACTGGCAGTGAGAGGGGTCCAGAGACTGCGCCCCTACCCAGCCCCAGACTCTCTGGCCCACCCCAAGGCTGATCTGCCTGCAAAAGATTGGTCCCGCCGCTTCCAGACCGGCCTGGGACTGACGGTTCCCAACTCTCTAAGTCGGCTTCCTTGATGCACCTAGCTTGTCCCGGACGGGTAGAGGGAACGTAGTGCTTAGTGCAAGGCCAGGATCTTGGTAGCAGCAGCTACGCCCGATGGGGGAGTAGGGGAGGTGCAGAGGTGCCAGGGCACCGAGGGTCAGCGGGACATCTGGCCTGGCCATGCGGCTTCAAGTTTCCACGGGCGCAAGGTTTTGCAACTGCGAGCAGAGCGAGAGCCGCGGGCGCCTCGGAAAACAAGGCGAGCCCATAAACAAAGCCACGTGGCCTTGGGGCGCAGGGGAGGGGGGCGGGCTAAGAGCAGGCGGCTCTTCCGGCAACAAAGAGACGGGGCAGCGGCCCGGGATAAATACTGCGCTCCGGCAACCACGCAGCATTCCCGGAGTCAGGACGCGACACTCGACCCTCCCCAGAGCTTGAGCCTCTGTGAGTGCAAGGACCCGCAGCCCTCCACACCAGTTTCCCCACTCTTGTCCCGGCCGCCGCCTGCGTTCTCCAACATCTTCCCAGCGCTCCCCATCCCCTGGGCAAGCCAGGCCGGTTCCTGACTGTCAATCCGTCCCGTCCGTCCGTCGCGTCCACGCTCGGTACCATGCCGTTCCTTGGACAGGACTGGCGGTCCCCGGGACAGAGCTGGGTGAAGACGGCGGACGGCTGGAAGCGCTTCTTAGATGAGAAAAGCGGCAGCTTCGTGAGCGACCTCGGCAGGTGAGGACATTCGCCGACTTTCAGCCCCACAAAAACGGTCTTAGCTGGTGGGGGCTGGGAGTGGGGGGCGAGGGGAGAAGTGCGGACCTCAGGAGCAGGTGAAGAAGGGCAAGCAGGTCTGGGCCAGAATAGAGAGGGGGCTTCCGGATGAAGGGACAGGAGTGAGGTGCCGGGATTTCGGCAAAGGTCGCCAGAACACTAGAGATGAGTAATTTACTGATCAAGGTCAGGTGTCCCAGAAGAAAAGTTCCCATACAGAAACCGGAATCCCTCAATCTGGCAATAGGGGATTATGTCCCTAAACACTTGAACACAGGCGCGCAACTCACGGACTCTTCCTTTAGATCCCGGAATCGCACAGTTACTGCTTTAAGTGGGAGCTAGCGACTTGGCTGTTTGCCTTTCACTGTCCCATGACAGGACCCCAAGAGTACAAGAGCGGTAGTAGTCACAAAGCCGGATGATGGGATTGGTCGTGGGCCCTGCCATGAGTGCATGAAAGCTCTTCCCACGCACAGTCGACGGCTGAGTGGGCTGAGAAAAAAAAAAGAGTAACTGGGAGGGGCAGACGCTGGGCCCCGGGACAACAGCCCTCCTGGGCAGACTTGTGGAGTGGGTTGTAGTGGTAACGCTTAGGGGTTGCAGAGGGAGGCAGGGAAGAAATGCAGGAACAATGCTCTGCTTCAGGAAGGGCCAGGCGCTTGCACCTGTTTCCTCCGTGGCCCTTGGTCTTTATACCATGAGCACACTCCCATCCTTAGTGCAGAAAGACTACCCAGACTTGGAATCTCACCTGAGCTTCGACGTCGTCGTCTAGTGGAAAATCTGAGGTCAGAACAAGTGCCCACTCATAAATTATGAGGTCGAGAATCAATCCCCAACCTGGACAGCTGACTCCTTGAGACACCTGAGGAACCTACAGAAGTTTGTTTGGAGGGGCTGGTGCAGTTGAGGCCACCCTTAGGTGCTATCCCTTCCCACTGTCCTTTGATTAACACACACACACCCCTGCACCCCTAAGCTGACTTCACAAGAATCATTCTGTGAGTGGAGCATGTCCCACTGAGTGAGATTTGCCAATGGTTGTTTAAATAAAGGTTTGGTGATTAATTATCAGGAAACGGTGGTTCTGTGAGCGGGGGTGACCTCCAGTGTCTCCCATTTCTTTGCGATTTGAAACGCTTGAATTCCCTTTGTCTCTTAATGAGGTGAAACAAATCACTGAACTTGGAGCCTTGCAGGAGAATCAAATATTTTAACCTTGTGTTAGGTTCTTTGAGCAAGTCCTAGGGGAGTTTAGAACACTATAAAGAAATCTTATTCACAGAAAATCAAATAAATTACCAACCGTTGTCACTTGACTGTTTTCCAGTGAATGAAGTTAACAGTTATACCTAGTACTTTTTCCTCGACTGAGTGAGAAGGGGGTACACCAGAAGCTTTCTCCTCCTTGGAACCATCCATCTTAGGAGCCTGAATCTAACATCCCAGCTCTTTGTTTCTGTATAAAAAACTGAGCCTCTTTCCAGGGTGACCAGCAGGGGTCCAGCCCTCTGCATTATAGTGACTTGCCCTACCTAGTAAAATAGGGTAACAGCCCACTGTGTCTCAGCAGGCTGGGAACCAAACTGGAGAGAACCCACTTCATCTGGATGCTCAATCCATCCTTGCTCCATGAGACAGAAATAGGACACCTCACTCTCCCTATTCCAAAAAATCTGAAGATGATTTAAACCTGCCTCTGATGGAGGTGGTGGCGCACATGCCTTTAATCCCACTACTTGGGAGGCAGAGGCAGCTGGATCTCTGAGTTCGAGGCCAGACTGGTCTACAGATTTCAGTCTCAGAACAGCCAGGGTTACACAGAGAAACTCTATCTCAAAAAAACAAAATGAAACCCTGTCCTTCTGTCCCTTCCCTATCCCCTTTCTTTTCTTGGGGGTCACACCTGTGAGCTGAAGCTGTCACTCATCATGGTCTCAGCAGTGATCAATACAGTGGCCACCTGCGGTCCTCTGCTGAGTCACACTTGAGGAATGGTTTGGTCATCTGCCTCTCAGCAGAGCAGCTGACTGTTTGCAGGGTATTTTTTTCCCCCAGCAACCATAAACAATCCCCTCCTTCCACAGCAGAAGAGTCTGCCAACTTCTTGAAAGCAGTGGCCTTCTGAGTCTGGGTTTGTGATCTCAGATATCTCTCTGTTTTCCGTCTTGGTTTTCCTGTGATGTAAGGTTTGGGCCCAGTGCCTGGCAGCACAGGTGAGCTTGAATGCCCTCTCTTGTTCTAAGAAAACAAAAGGCAGGTCCTTTATAAAAGAGGGTGGGTGACTGTAAAGTGAACTACTGAGGCTTCTCTAATTCCATGTACCATCCTGAAAGTTGCCCAGCAAGAGTAAAGAATAAAGGCATACTCTGTCGGGGTTATTGTTTAAACCATGGCTTGTCTGCACAGTACACCTGTTATAGACTCTGCCTGCCATTGTCTCTGTGGTCCAGGGCCCTGCCATCCAACAGCCAATTAATGTTGCAGTCTCAGAATAGCCAAATGCCTCCTGAGATAATAGAGGGATTTAGATAAGCTTAAAGCTGACCCCTTAAAAAGTTGCAACTGAGCCCAGCTGTGATGGTACATACCTTTTATCCCCGGCACAGAGGCAGAGGCAGGTAGATCTGAGTTGAAGGCCAGCCTGGTCTAGAGAGCAAATTCCAAGATGGCCAGGACTACACAGAGAAACCCTGTCTCTGAAAACAAAATAAAAATTTGAAACTGTAAGATACAGAAGAGATGGCAAGTGTTAGGTTTGTGGGGCAGATTAGAATTTCAAGGAAGGAACACTGTATGAGCTGGAGCCATCCAAGAATGCTTCAAGGAAGTGGTGGTTGAGATGACCCACACTGCCTCCTCCCCAGCCACCCCTGGCCCGCCCCAACTCCAGGATGAGTAATCTCAACTCTCTTCTCCAAGTCTGCACTTCTGCTGTTAAAAGCCCATTCCAGTGTTACATACTGTATGTTGCTAAGGTTGGCCCAGGAAGGAGGAAGTTAGCCTTGAAACCTTGAATAAAAATAATAGAGATATTTTTACAAGCACTTACCCTGTGCAGGACAGTATTGTAATAAGCCTCATGCACTAGCCTGTTTTCCCAAAGCAATCCAGGAAGTAGCCTTTTCAAGTTTGGCAACCTAGATATGACTTTGAGCATCAAAATCTCACTGAACATAATCAGGACTATATAACTGCTTTGGGTCAGGAAATGGTTTTAAGTGTTTTTCTTAATTACAAATGAAGTAAGAAATAAAGCTCATGTTTCCCATCCCCTCCTTTATCTGCTGCACTAATGTTCCTATTTATTGTCTTAGTTTGAAAACTTTCCACTTCTTCTACAGTTGCCTGATAGTATTTTGCATGTGTTTGATGGCTGTGGGTGTTGGGTGGGAAAGGGCTTTTTCTTTATTCTTGGCCTGTGCCTGTAAACATCAAGATTAGTAAGAAGTAGTTACAAAGTAACAACTCACAACAGGATTAGTAAGAAGTAGTTACAAAGTAACCACTCCTCAACTGTTATTGCATTTGGTGGAGGAAACCAACATCCTTGAAATGGATATATATATATATATATATATATATATATATATATATATATATGCCATGATTTGTAAATGATGGTTGTTTTCTTGTTAAATTTTTGAGCTGTAATTTTCCATTGATTTTACATTTCCTGGAACAAGACACAGCTGAAGTCTCAAAATAGCAATTGAATATATTATTGCTTAAAAAAAATAAGTAGACAACACAAATAAACTTTACGGCCTTGTTCCCAAGCCTCCAGAACTCAACCCCTAATATAAAATGAGACGCATAGGCTTTTCCCTGTGCTTAAAGCTTTTCTACACTCTGCAACAAGCGAGCATCATAAATTATTTGAAATCCTTCTCGAACTGGCTTTTGAAATGAGTCACTCAAACTTAAAGTAGTTCCTTCTTGTATCCGTAAAGAAAGCAAACGTTCAAATCCCCTGGAACACTTCCCATTAGAAGGTCACTATCTGCACCCAAAGCTTCTGCAGACCCTTATATGTATGGCTCAAAATAAAATGGCTTCGTTTTGTGCTTCTCTACATAAGGAATTTCTGCCATAGTTTTCAGGGTATACAAACTACATCACCATGTAGCATGGTGATGTAGGCTGTGTGCCTCTGTGCATATTTCTTTAAGAAATAAGCCTTCCCGGTTATTTTTGTACACTGAATGTTCTATCTTTGTTTTCTGAAGCTTTGGGACACCAGGGGCCACTCGATTGACTTTCCATCTTTTCCTCTTCCTTGGCTTTGATTAAAATTTTTTAAGTCAGCCTCCGAGACTCGGAGTTCTGCTGTTTGTTCTGCCCCTTTTCTTTCTGTTGACCTGAAGCAGATCATCCCTGGTCAGTGACTTTGTACCCAACACAGCCATGCAAGCAGACAGACAGACACACACTCCGGAGTTGTACAAAGCCTGACCCAAAACACTCACCCTTGGCTCACTTAAGCAAGTGCCTCTGAGAGAAGTCATTTCTGCAACACCCAGTCTGAAACCTAAAAATACCCTGTTTCCCTGAATGAAAAAGAGAAGGCTAAAGACATTAGGGAACTCAGTAAATGGTATTAGGTGTGGCTGGGAGAAGGAAAATGAGCGGTTGACTGGTTGGTGGTCCATCAAGTTTCTCCCTATAGGTTCTAAAAGCAGCACAGGGTATCTAGCTGTGATGGCAGCATCTCAGGAAGACCCTTAGGCAAGTCTTACTGAGACACCAGTCACAGTGAAAGAACACTGGATGCTGTTTTCAGCTATCTTCTCCCTTTTATCATTTACACAAAGCAGGGAACAGAAAAGGCATATATGCTTATTATTCTCACACACACACACACACACACACACATGATACAAATCACATTTTAAATCCTGCAGAGGACATTGGAAAATTTAAGATCTCTTAGTATGTTAGCGGACACAACACATACCTAATTCGTACAAGTTGTTGTTATAAATCCTGCCTGCCTCTTGGGGTTCAAAGAGGCAGGGAACCCATTGTCCTGTTAAATTTTAGTATTTCTTCCTCATCATTTCTGTAGAAAGTATTCAGAGTTTTTTTTTTTTTCCTTAAATCATGAGAGTATCATCCTTATTCCCATGACACCTCAGCTTGCTAGGGGAAATGGGTACCCGGCCATAGTGCCCATTTTTCAGTGATCTACAAAGTATATTTGACATCTTTTCGGCCCCTCTAAGTTTATGAATTAAAATTTTCTGGTTTCAGTGAGGAACCAACATCTTAATCCTCCAGCCTGAGGCCTCCTGTCTTAGGTCAGAAACCTAAAACAACTAGCATTGTATGCAAAATACCTGCTAGAAAGGGAGTTTGTAAGTCAGATGTTTGTAATTGTGATCATGTTCATGTTTTAAAACAGGACAGGAACACACTAGCTAAAGTGACTTGGTTATCCGTTACATGGATGAATTGTATAGTATGTGAATTATAGATCAATAAAACCATTTATAAAGAGCAGGATGGGATACCACGTGCCTACAATCTGTAGCATTCTGTACACCCAGTATTGGGGGGGGGGCTGAGACTGAGGACCACTATGTTAAAAAATAGCCTGTACTACATAGTAAATCAAGGGCAGCCTGAGCTACATAGTAAAATCTTGTCTTAAAATAAAACAGAAAGGTCAGGTTGGACGTGGTGGCATACACCTTTGATCCCAGCATTGAGGAGGCAAAGGCAGGTGAATCTTAGAGTTTGAGGCCAGCTTGATACACAAGGTGAGACCTGTCTCAAAAAGAGAAGGGGTAGAGGGCTGGAGATGATGGGAAAGGAGGATAAAGAGGAGGGCAAGGAGGGTGGAGGGAGGGAGGATGGGGAAAGGGAAGGAAGACGCCACAGTAGCTTGGCCTAGATGCTCTGCGTCTTGCAAAATGCAAGCATTGTGTGGCACAGTGACACCAGCCATCACCCTCCCCTTTTGTTTAAAGAGATAATGTAATGGACTGCATTGCTCTTAGAGAGTATAGTGTTCTGTACCAAATTATAATGGAATGCTCTGTTAGGGAATTCAAAAGAAACGCATGCCCCCATCCCGGCCTTCCAAATGGAGGTGATGATATTTTTACTAAGAGAAAGAAGACTGTGTCTGCATGGACTGTTTTTGTTTTGTTTTGTTTTGTTTTGTTTTGTTAGATGATTTTATTAGTTTTTTTTCTGTCTTGTCTGGGAAGCATATATGTTGGTGTGTTTGATAATCTGGTAAATTATTTATAGCTATTTACAATATAGTTGCTGCCCTCTTCTCTTCCATTACAGTTACTGCAACAAGGAGGTGTACAGTAAGGAGAATCTGTTCAACAGCCTGAACTACGATGTTGCGGCCAAGAAGAGAAAGAAAGACATACAGAACAGCAAAACCAAAACTCAGTGTAAGTAGTTTGTTTTGAATATAAGAAGAAAGGTGTCTGGGAACAGAGCTCACTTGGAAGAGTGGCTGCCTAGGATGCAAAAAGTCCTGGGTTCAGTCCCTTAGTACTGCATAAATTAAACATGGTGGCTCTGGCCTGTCCTTCCAACAGGAGGATCAGATGTTCAGGGTCTCATCCTCACTACAAAGCAAATCCAAAGCCAGCCTGGAACTGCCTAAAAAGAAAAGGAAAGGCTGTCTAACAATCTCTGGTTTTTGAAAATTTATTTATTTAAGTATATGCTCTACTTGCATATATGCCTGCATGACAGAAGAGGATATCAGATCCCATTACAGATGGTTGTGAGCACCCATGTGGTTGCTGGGAATTGAACTCGGGACCTCTGCAAGAGCAGTTAACAATCTAAACCTCATCTCTTCAGCCGGGCTGTTTGTCAATTCTTATGAGTGGATCTTGAAAAACAAAGTCGTGCCTCTCTTATTAGACAGCTGGCTGCCCTGATGCCTCTGATATCACTTAACTGAGTTGATTTCTGGACTGTGCATTTCCCAGACAAAATCAGCCTATTCTTTGCTGCCTTTGCCAGGTGAGCTTATCCCTGCTTGTCACTTGCATTTGACGTAAGACAGTTACAGCACAGGAACATGACCAGCTTACTCCATTCCAGCAGTGTTTTGATTTTTCAACTGTGTTTTGACGCTTTGGAAGTAGAATTGTGAGGCTAAGGATGTAGCTCTGTGCTTGCCTCCCAGGCTGAGGCCTGGGTCCATCCTCAATACTGAATGAGCTAGACGCCTTGACTCTCAGAAGGTAGAAGTGGGGAGAATCAGAAGATTTTTAAAAAGGAAAAGAAATAACAAAGGGGTGGGGGATTAGCTCAGTGGGCCCTGGGTTCTGTTCTCAGCTTCAGGGCTTGGGGTGGGGACAAAAATAACAGAAGTTTTAAAGGTGTTCAAGATCACATCAGCCACATAGTGAGTTTGAGGCCAACCTAGAATACACGGACTGTGTCTCAAAATGCAAAAGGCTGGAAAAAAATAGTTTTGTCCTTCTTGGACAAATCGTATTCACATGGTCTAGATGCTTAAATATTAGCAGAGGATATAAGGTTCTATTAAAGAACATGAATTATAAATTAGAATAATTTAATCCTCTTGATTTGCATATTTCCCCATGTTACCTGTTCTGTATCCACTTTTCATGGCCTTGTATAAGTTTTAGGTTTGGCCTTTAAAACAAAGGTTCTCGAGTATTAGGTTATCTTTTCAATCTGGAGGTTTGAGAACACCACATCTGATATCAAAGACTCAGATTGCTTCAGTTGAAGCAAATTACAGATCCCATATTTAGAGACCACAGAAATTGAGTATTTTTATTCTTGTAGATTATTGGTGAAGTCTTTTTTGTCAAAACATTTTGAACTCTGGAATAAATTTAAAAAAAAAAAATGAGTCGTATTTAAAATCTTGGTAGGCCTGCTACCAATTTTTCAGATATATTTCTGTTTCCTTTTTTTTTGGACTCTGTAGATTTCCATCAGGAAAAGTGGATCTATGTTCACAAAGGGAGTACCAAGGAGGTAAGTGGCCATCCATTTACTAAAGCCCTGTGCTTAGTAATGCTGTGCCTTCCTAAGAGATAATTGGGCAACAACAGTCCTTTAATTCCAACAGAAGGTTGGAGGGTATCCACTTTCTGTCAGGGAGAGGAGAGAGGAGAGAGCTCTCTTTGGATTTCGGCTTGGCTAGATCTTAGCTTTGAGAGGACTAATGATTAAGTCCAGCAGGTCTTTTCAGTGCCTGCTCTTTGAGCTGTAGGTGGGGACCTTCCTCAAGCCATCGTCTATGGCATGTGATAAAACAGACAATTTGATCACTAGGACAGGAGGCAATAGGATAGATAGTGACAGCATTCCTGTTTCTCTCAATTAACATGGAAAACACCTTGTTTCTCTATGGCATCAGACACAGAGAGAGTGGATCAGTGACAAACCCAGAAACTTAGGACAGGAGGAGATGATATGGCAGAACTCTGTCTTCGCAATTCTCTGTACATCCATTCTAAAAGTCCAAAACTTGTTTTTTTTTTTTTTTTCCTCCCAAAGCAAAGCGTTATCAGTGGTGTGATGCTGCGGTGAAGGCGGGTAGAACCCATCCTCTTCCTGTGAAGATTTTAACAGACACTCTCACAAACCCTACTAGCGTATACTCAGTTCCCAGTGACACACTCTGCATCCGTACTCCAAGACTAGTGTAGAGAGCTAAACTGGTACTAGTCATGGGAATGGGTATCCACAGGTTAGTCCAGGTTAGTCCCCAACCCAAGTAGATGTGAGCTCTACCACACACCTTGTGTCTCCTGGGATTCAGATGCAGGAGGAAAGGCAGAGCCTGGTTCTCTAAGACGAGCAGCCAACTGGCTCAGTGGAGTCCTCTGGGCTGTACTGGAGAAAAACCTCTGCATGGCAGGAGTAATGTGTGCCTCTGTCCCTCATGCAGCGACATGGATACTGTACGTTGGGGGAAGCTTTCAACAGACTGGACTTCTCGACTGCCATCCTGGATTCCAGAAGATTCAACTATGTAGTAAGGGTGAGTTTCAAGAGCCCAAGCTTATCCAGACTCTTGAACTGGATTGTTAACATGAGAGAGAGAGAGAAAGAGAGAGAGAGAGAGAGAGAGAGAGAGAGAGAGAGAATTTTCATATTTTCATGGCAGAGTTGTTTCAGGGCAATCAGAAAACAACTCTTTCCCCAACCCCCAATACTTGAGGGTAGGTAGCTGTGCTGCTGCTATTTCTGAAATGGCCCCCTCTGACATGGAGGGTCATAATTCCTCAGTGAATCTGTCCATGGGTAAGGCTACCCCAAGTGAGAATCCACTCCTGGTCCTCTCACACCTACCCTGGCTAAGTGGCAGGCAGCAACACCAGCAAAGGAGAGCTTCTCAGGAAATAAGCCCCAAATTAAACTTGTGTGGAAACCTCCAGATTGTTCTCACTCTCCTGCTTCAGCTGGCTCTGGGTCACATCAGTCATGTAGGCCACAAAATGGTTGAGCTCAAAGCCCCAGTGTGGCCCTCCCATGCCTCCCATCTCATACTAAGTCTCTCCATCTACCTAAGCCTGACACCTCCTTTGTGATCTTTCTATTTTAAACCTTTTGAAACTGTTAATGAAGCAACACAGGGAAGGTTAACATGACTTGAAAGCTATTGAGTTTATTTGTGTGATTGCTTTTCATGGACACATGCACGCACGCACACCATTGTACATTTTTTTATTGATGGTTCTCCCTGGGAGGAAGCAGCTGTTTAGGTCTGGGGCTCTGGAGTGAGAGGGAGTTTTTCTCCTGTGGGGGTTGCTTGGGTTAGCTTTTGTTTTCTTTTTCTGGGTTGTGCAGCTTCTCGGTGCCCATAACACAGTCAGATGACTGAAGAGACTCGGCCAAGGGGATGACATTCAAGCCCCCTTGAGGCCTGGTTCATTCACCTGTCATCTGGGCAGATGCAGGCTGCCTGGACGGAGTGACCTGGCAAAAGCCCAAGCCTTCAAGCGGCAGATTGGAAGCCCTGGGCTGAGTCCATGACGTATAGGCAGTTCTGTCCAGTCTCTGGCTGAGCCGTTCTTCAGTCCAGGAGGGATAAAAATAAGAGCCCTTCTTGGGCAAAATGTTCCTGTCATTCAGCATGACTCCACCGGTCTAGAGAGGTCACCTAGTCCTTGCAATGCCTGCAAACTAGTCTGGATGATTGGAAATGGTCCCAGGGAGATCTGGAAACTTCTGTTGCTAAGAATATGACTAGTTTCCATCATCTGTGTTAAAGGAGACACTCGGGTCTGATTTCGTGTTACAAATCGATCATCAGAACGATCTGGTTTTAGGTGGCTTTTCTTCCCACCTATTTTTTCTTTTCAGAAGAAATAAGGCGGAGGGCCCAGATTATAACACGGCAGCGATCGTTTGTCACCTTTACTCTTTTCAGTGTTCCTATGAATTGTGGGTGCTTATATAACTTCCATGTAAACAAACAGGACAGCCAGGCAACTGACTTAGCCGATGTCACAGGACTGGAGAAGGAACAAACAGTGGATATGAAAACTGGGTATTCTTAAGATACTTGTATCTGCTTCCCTGGGTTCTTTGTAAGCGGGGAATTAAAGTAAATGTCCTGAAGTCAGGCCCCACTTGGGTTCCTCTTCCGTAAGAGGGGTGTCCCCAGTTTCAAAGGGAAAGTGTCTAAACCCTGAGACACTTTTACACATGGGTGAGCTCTGCAGATTAGAACCAGCTGTGCAGACTCAGCCACTAATATTTAATATTGCCTGCTTGCCAAAACCACCGTTGAACCCCCATAAAAGGGGGTTGGAAGTTGGTAACTCAGAACATCAGCTGACCAACCTCAGAACTGGCTGCACACTGTAATCACCTAGGAAGCTGATAGGCTGTGGGCCCCTGCCCCAAGAGCTTCTGAAGTAATAAACTGCAAGTTGTGTGCAGGTGATGGCATCTTTTAACTATCTATCAGGGAAAGAAAGCCCAGTGAGCTTTAGAGTCTGCAAACTAATTGAGAAATTTATTCAGGGCCCAAATGGTGTATTTTGCATATGAACTTTTAAAACCAGTATACACAGCATGGAATTATGGCTTCTGAAGGGTGTACTGTGGTCTGCGTGTAATGCATGATGGAAAGAAGGGAGCCCCTCCCACTTTCCGACTCCAAATCCAAGCCATAGTAGCTATGGTACCTTTCATAAATCAATTGCTTTGACCCTCTAACCCATGAGGCTGTGTCAAAGCCTTTCTCTGAGACTGGGAAAATGCAGTGTGAAGATGAAGAGGAAGGGTGTGGGAGATGTTCTGTAACTTTCAGTGATTGAAGTATGTGCAGCCATCTTTCTTGAGTGATTAAGATAGAGTCTGGGTTTGCCAATGGGGTACAATTCAGAATTGACCTATTTGCAGTTGGACTTGTGAGGTGCTAAAAATAGCTGAACATCTTTGGTTTTTGGTCCTTACTCTCTCTGCAGCGTGGCTGGACAATGGTAAACATCAACACTTAGCAAAACAGCCATGCCTCAGTGAGTCACTTAGGAGGCTGCATTATCAGGGACCAGGGAGATGGCGCACCAGCTAAGGGCTCTTGCTACACAAACCTGGTGACTGGGATTCAGCCCCCGGGACCCATACTGTGGAAGGAGAAACTGATCCCACGAGTTGTCCTTTGATCTCCCTATGTTCACTGTGGTAAGCAGGGACCATGTGAGCATACATGCACACACACACACACACACACATGTACACACATACACACACACACATACACACACTAAATAAGTGGTTGGGGTTTTTTAATTTTTTTTTTTTTTTTTAAGAAATGAGAGAGACCCCACCTCAAAGCAAGACGGAAGGAAGAGGAAAAAAAGATGTCTTGTGCTCTCCATACACTTACTGTGACATGCACACACACACATACACACTCAATATACACATTACATACACACAAAAGAAAAATAAATATTTTTTTAAAAATATTTTTGAAATATTTTTGGAGATGGAACTCTCTCTAAGACATCCCATTATTCAAGTGAGGAAAAAAAAAACCTTCTTGGGAAGGATAAAATGGAATTGAGTTAAAACTCTATAGCAACAATTTAAAAAAAAAAAAAAAAAAGCCTAGGGTTGCAGACATGGCTCCATGAGGGAGCACTTACTTAGGGTGTCATTCCCTGGATTCTAGCTCCAATGTCGAAAAAATGTTTCTATATACATATATATGTAGAGGAGTGCAATTCTTTACCTGGTGTGGCTGAATACAGTGTAAGGTATAGCTGTAATTGAATTTGGCCTTGTATAATCATTAATAAGATGCATAAATTATGCACAACCCAAAACTCAGTGTCTCTGAAGACTTGTTACATATTGTCTGTGGCTCTTTCTGTGCTAAGTGGAAGTTGGATTCAGAGTTTCATGGCAGTTCTTGTGGCCTGGAAGCCTGGAACATTTAGTATCCTTTAAAACTGTTTGGTCCTCTACTGGTGCTTCTAGTGGGTGAGCTGGGCAATACGTACTGCAGTTAGCGGAGCTATCATCATAAGACAGAGTTTGAGGAGGTAGGTAGCATACAGGAGGTAGCCTGTTAAGTCTCCGGAAGTAGGATCATTGTAAGCAACTTACCCAAGAACTACCAGGAAGGAGTAAGTGAGGTTTGAAAGGTTTTGAGTGTTGATGATGATGGGTCAGTTAAATACGTCTAAACAAGGAGGCAGACTTGAGGAAAGGCTCTGAGTGCGAGGCTTCTTTATGTGATGTCATCTAGTAGCCAGGAAGCATCCATGGGGGAAGAAGAAAGTCAGGGTCTAGAGAATGTTGGAAAGGTTATTTTAGTAGTCATGATTTATGGCAGCTTCTGACATTAAACCAGTTCCCAGCTATCTCTTTGCAGTCCACTGATTCCAACCCTGTACATCTGCTTCTTCAATGAGGTCAGGCTGTTCAGTGGGCAGATGTGCTGAACTCATCTGAAGACAAGAAAGCACACATCAGGGAATCAAGCGATTCTTACAAGGTTGCTTAGCCAAGAAGAAACACAGGGAATCTAACCCTGATCCTCTGTCCTGTGGTTCTGTACTTAGTGCCCTCCACCAAATGCTCAGACAGAGAAACTTAGAATGGAGTCTCCCTTCTTTGATTTGATGTGTGCATGTGAGTGCAGACATGTACCTGCTACAGTGCATACATGGAGGTCACAGGATGACTTCTGAGCATTGGTTCTCTCCTTCCAATCGAGCTCAAGCCAGCAGGCTTGTGTGCAGCAAACGTGTTTACCTGTTGCACCATCATGCCCCCCCTCTGCCTTTTGTATCGAATAACATATATGTCTGTATCACATGGACACACAGTCACAGGAAAAGACCATGATGCCGAGATAAGTTTGGCCATCATTCTCAGTTCTTCCATGGGATGAAAACGAGACCAGCCACCTGGCAACCATAGCTGCAATTATCAACCCAGGAAGTCCATGCAGAACTTGAATACCCACTTCCTGACTGGGGTAAACTGGCCCCTTGTGTGCTAGGAGTACAGGAAGGACAAAGAAAGCCTATAGCCCTATTCTCTGTCCCTCTGCAGCAAAGAGAATCATGAGCTCAAGGCACATTCTTGCTGTTTACCACACTACCACCCTAAGTCTGTTTGAATATTTCCAGCAAGTTGTTGCATTCCTACAACCCCCCCCCCCCAAAAAAAATGCATTTTCCAAAAAACATGTTTCAGTTTAAGGCGATGGGTGGTTTGGCAAACAAAAGACCAAATATGAGCCAACGAGTCAAATTTAAACCCAGTGCTGAAATTAAGGGCATGCGGATGCCAAGCCCCAGTGGGTTGCGATGTGCATAATAGCCTGGCTCTTCATGCAGGTTCCTCGGCCACAGTAACCTTGGATTAAATTGGTGCTTTACACACTTGGTGGCCTTTCTGAGATGCAAGGGGCCTCGGAGCTCGGGGCCTTAAAACTCTCAGTGTCTGACATAGCGGGGAAAGAAGCCAGCCACTGCAGCCACTGCAGCCACTGCAGGAGCAACGAGGCAGCAGAACAGCGACGTGACATGACTGGCCATGTTTCCATATGTTTCCATATTTTTCTAAGTGACTTTTCTTAGCCCACTTTCAGAACTACTGGCTCCAAAACGTGTTCTTTTTTTTTTTTTTTTTTTTGGTGGGGAGCCAGAATCTAAACACATAGTAACATAGGTCTTAGAAATATTTTATATTGAAGTCTACTTTGGACTCTAGGCTGAATTGGTACTTATTACAGGGTGAACAGGTGAACTGAGTTTTAAGTACCAGTTTAGTGCCCATCCAAGAAGGATGCTTATGAAAGCAACTGATACTAGATGTGACCAAGAACTCAAAGCCTCCTGAGCCTGTGAAGGGTCTCCAATGCCAAGGATGAAAGAGTTGACATTATCCCCCTGCTATGTTCTGTACATGGCAAAATGCTTCAAGTGAATATTTTTGAAGCCCTAATTTGTACGGAGCCCACATACCAGTGTGCCTCAGCCCCTTGAGAATTGCATGGGACCTTGCCTCTGCTACCAGGTGTGTGGTTTTTTTTTTTTTTTTTTTTTTTTTTTTTTTTTTTTTTACAACTATGCAAGCAATTGGTTGGGTTTGATGTTGTCTAGGAGTGCTGCATATAACTTCTTGAAAGAAGCAGAACCCCAGACGCTTCCTTCAGGGTTGGCCAGGATTTGGCCAGAGGCAGGGACAGGCAGAAGGTTTTGCAGGAACAAAAGGCGTGTGCAGAAACCTGGAGATGGGAAGGGACAGAAGCGAAGGAGAGTGGTGTAGGCTTGAGGCTAAGGACGATGTCACATTCAGCCTCACAGGAGCATGGGGAGGGGTGGGACATTCTGGAGTAAAGAGACCACGGAAGAATTTGGAGGCTTGGTGTAAATAGTGGCAACAAGAAAGTCATGGCTGCTCAGAGCTATACAGCAGGAGTCAGGGATGCTTTGTAAGTACCAAAGTAACTGAGATAGTTGAAAGGTGGAGAGACAGGTTTCTCTTGGCTGAGGATACAACTCATTCATATAAACTTGGCCCTCCTCGCCATTTTAACTCTCTTAGTTCAAGAGCTGTTTCTCTTGCAAATAATATTTACCCAATCTTGACATGCCTGGAGATTATTAATGTGGCTGACATTTTTCTTCTTACAACCTGCCAGTGTTCAAGCTCAAAGTCAGGGCAAAACTTTCCAGGTATGTGATCTGTGTTATCCATTGAATAAATAAGGATCTTGGAAGTACACAATACTCAGTGCAGGCAGAGGTGCTGCCTAATGTAACTGAAGGCTTGTTATAAATGATGCCTACTTCCAGTGGGCACCCAGCTTGGGCACTGAGCACGTGAGACATAACTTGGACTTCCTTTCTCTGCTTTGGATCATGCTGGTAGATTTTCCATGCAAGGTATGAAGAGCCTCTTCTTGGGAGATGGAAGAATGTAGAACAACTCTATCCTTTTCTCTTTGTTGTTTGCTTGTTTATCTTTAGACAGGGTCTCTATGTTAACCTGGCTGGCCTTGAACTCACAGAGATCTACCTGGTCTGCCTCCCAAGTGCTGTGATTAAAGGGGTGTGCCGTCACACCCAGCCAAGACACAAATACATTCTTATATAGTCTTAACAATATCTCTTGAGAGATAGGATATATGTGGTCAACCTCCTTTTGGACTTGACCTTTTAAACTGACGGGAAGCAGAAGCTGCTATTTTTACCAGTACTTCTGAAGGCTTAATTGTCGGCATCCCTGTAGAAGGTGGGGCTTGCTTGCCCTTCAGTGAGTGTTTGAGAATTTTTTTTTTTCATGGTAGGTAACTTCCTCCTCAGCCCTCTGTGCAGCCCCTGGAGGATCACTCTGAAACAAGATGACCTCCTCTAACCTGAAAGTTCATGTGATCTAGAATCAAGTCATTTGACTATCATGAAGAACCTTATCCCAAGCAGCAGGGCATTTGGGTCAACTCTTTCCAGGTCCTTCCTGAAATAATACTCTTTGACTCTCAAAGATAAATGTGTGTGTGTGTGTGTAGTGTGTGTGTGTATATATATATATATATATATATATATATATATATATTGTATATTGTGTGTGTGTTTGTGTGTGTAGTGACTAGTGTGATGTAGGCAGGGGTGAAATAGTAAACCTAGTTCCCTCCAGGGTTTTGAGGGAGAGCTTCTGATTGGACAGGCAGCAAGTGTATGAGCTGTGCATTAAGTAACAGTGAAGGATCGGGAAAGTTAGATAGGAGGGGACAGGGGGTTGGCTTTTAATTAAGATGTCAGGGGTGATTTCTCTGAGCTCCTTCTGGGCAACATTGGTTCATCAACATTGGCCAGACGTGTAAAGATGTGGAAGAGACAGATATCCACCAATGGGAATGAAGGAATGCAGGTGGGCTGTATGGCAGGGACAGAATGAACTTGGGGACCATTGTACAAAAAGGAAACAGAAGGGCAGGAAGTAGTTCCAGGAGGACCTTGTCAGTTGTGAAAAGGAGCTTGGGGATTTTTCCCACATGCAGAGAGAAAGCATTTGAGGATTTTGAGTGGGAAAGTGACATATTTTTCAAAATATTAGTGCTAGGCTAGCAAGATGGTTCAGCTGGTACAGCACTTGCCACTAAGCCTGGTGAATTCAATTCTGGAGCCCACATATAGGTCAAGTGGAGAACCGAACTAACCGTCACACAGTGTTCCTTCACGTCTACTCACATATGATGGTACACACGCGCATGCGTGCACACACATGTGTATGTATGTTAATAAATGTACGTGCTATACTAGGATGAGTTGCAGAGGAAACCTGTTTTTCAGGAAAGAACAATGGGAAGGAAATTGCTTTTGCCCAGTGACTCTCCAAACATCACATCAAACTGTAGATGATATGCACTCTGAGAGTTGCCACATAGTTTTGCTTGCTGTTGGAGTAACAGCTTGCAACTAGACTTTTCTCCTATCCATCATCTCCAGAACCAGCATGAGCTGAGGCTAAAGGGCAGGATGTGGTTTGGGCATGTCGAGGCCGCCTCCTCCCTCCAGTAGAAAGCTTCATTCCCTCATTGCACAGTGAGTCCCTGCACACAATGGCTGTCCAAGCTGTCCCAAGCTGTCCACTCACAGTGACCACCACAGCGCCGAGGGGCAGCCTAGAGCTTGACTCCCTGTTCCTCCTCACCTCAGCCTCTTCTTCAACAAAGCCACAAATTACTGGCACCTGAGCTAAAATTTGTCAGCAGGAAACAGCTACTTCCAAACAAGACATTTTCCTCTACTCTCCTTTCCTTGTGGCTAAGGGCAAAGGAGGTAATTGGCTCCGTCGTCTTGGTAAACAAATTACTGGATACAACTCTGCTCTCTGGAGCAAACAGCTCTCTTAGCAACAAAAGTGATAGACAGATTCATCCCATCATCATTAATAACACATGACTCTCTGCTGGTTCTTGGCAGTAGAGTTGTATTGCTGTAAGAGGTAGACTCCTTAGGTAATGCGAAACCATTGCTTCTGCCTAAATGTGTCCATAATATTTTTCTGGGTATTATTTCACCACAGCGTGGGAGCTGATCACTAGTCATGGCACAGTGTTAATATAAAATTTCCAGATTCTTTCTGCAGATAATAGCAAGGCATGGCGTTGCTGCAATTGTTAGAATAAAAATTTGGCCCTACGTGCCAAATTATTGATTATCCAAATACATATTCCCAGCCAGACACATCTGGACTCAAGTCTTGACTCACCAATTTAGCGCTGCTGCCTAACTGCTCTGAGCCTTAGTGTCTTCATTTGTCAAACGGGCAACTTAACCTCTTCGTCGTTGAAAACTGAGACCAGACAGATGGACCCTGTGGCACTATCTCTGCACACAGCAAATATCCATTGTTTTTAGCAAAACATGACTTCATGGTTGAAGCATCTCTGCAAGTCATGACACATATCAGCAGAGAGCTGTTAAATACATCACAAACATAATAACGATGTCAGAGGAATGTTAACGTCTTAACTCATCTAGTTGACGACACGTACAATTGAAATACAGTCTTTAAAGGAGCTATATTTTACCTTAGTAGTTCTCTATATTCTGCCTCACAATAATTTTACCTAGCTGTCTTCGCTGGATTATGATAAAAAGCTGTGGTAATGATAAGTATATTCTTGGCACCTGGCACTTTCCAAGTGCTGGATGATCTATTTGATCTTCACAACTATTCTTAAGTGTGATATCATTATACAAAATTTACAGATAGGAAAAAACTGAAGCCAGTCGTTTGGCTCTGGGACCTTCACTTATAATCTCTATCATATGTATCGCAAGGGACCCCAGGACCACATCTGGCCCTCTGTTTATTTTTGTAAATAAAGTTTTGTTTATACACACACACACACATTAATTTACATATTGTCTAGGGTTGCTTTTGTGCTGCAACTGCAGAGCATTTTCAGTAAAGACTGTATGACCCACGAACCTTAAAACAGTTACTATTTGGGGGCCAGGTATGGTGGTGCATTTCTTTAATCCTAGCACTTGGGGAGGCAGAAGCAAGTGAATCTCTGTGAGTTCGAGGCCAGCCTGATCTACAGTGTGAGTTCCAGGACATCCAGGGCTATTACAGAGAGAAACCCTGCCTCAAAAACAAACAAACAAACAAAATTTCTATTTGGCCCTTTAGAAAGTTTGCCTACTCCAGCTGTCAACTTTAAACTTCCCTAAAAGACTGGCATTGGGGAAAAAGAATAATTTTAATAATGATAATAACACTCTGTATGGTACTCAAGCAAGTTTTGTTTTTCTCTGTATCTGGGTTGATTCTCATAGCAATCCTAGAGGTAGTCTTTTGTTGTTGCTGTTTTGGTTTGGGTTTCCTGTGGGTAGTCTTTTTATTGGCGTTTAGAAACCCAACAACAAGCTAGATGGCTAGACAGTAAACGCCATGAGTCCAGGGATCACACACTCAGCCCTTCCCTGCCGTCTGCCTCAATGCTACAACAGAGTGGACACAGAGATTCTTGCTAAATGAATGACAGTTATAAAGGTCACCCAGACAGAAAATCTGATTCTCCTATTCCAGGGCCCCACAGCTGCCTAGCAATGAAAGCGGGGGGACTTTCCCTGAAGATAGGGTGAAACAGAAATGAGATTACATGTCACTCTGCTGTCACTTGCCAGTGTGCTGCCCCCCTCTCCCTCTTCAGGTAATGAAGATAAGCCAGCCCAAAGAGCTCTCTGCTTCCCCTAAGCATAGAGTCAGCAGAGGCTCCTTAGATGCACAGTCCAGGCCTGCTCCAGAGGGGGGTTTTTTTGTTTTTTGGTTTTTTTTTTTTTTTTTTTGTTTGTGATTGGTGCCCTTTTAGATGAGATTAAGACTGACACTCTGGGGCGCTGGTGGTCACATGGCACTCGTGTTAGGGAAGCATTTCTGGCTGATCTGATAGAAGGCTGCCCCCTGCCTCACCTCCTACCCAAGGATGAGTCACAGTACTCAGCCGCCTGCCCTGCAGGAGCAGGCTCCAGACTTCCAGCCCTTTGTTTTCTTTCATCTCGCTTTATGCTAGTCATGTGAGGCTCTGGGCATTAATAAACCATCAGCCTGGCCTTCTAGAGCCTCGGGGAGAAAATGAAAGGTTTGTGTTCTTTTTCCACTGTCACATGCTGATTGGTGGCAGAACTGAACCAAGCGGGCATGGAGCCCTGCGGTCACCATGCATGGACAGAGCCTCCCCTCCCCCACCCCATCCACGGGCATGTTTTGATGCCTTTCTTGTCAGCAACACTCTTGTCGGCTCCTGACTTCTAAGTTTAGGTCTCCAGCACTAAGCAGGGTGTCATCTCTTTCTCCTCCTTCTCTTCTTCCTCCTCTTCTTCCTTCTCTTCCTCCTTCCCCTCCTCTTCTTCTCCTCTTCCTCTTCCTCCTTCTCCAAGTCAGGAGGCCACACCACCCCCTGCACATATGAAAGATACCACATCTAGCACGAAGGCATGCAAGGTTTAGAACTTTTTTGTTTCCAATTTAAAATAAAATTATGTTCAAGGAACTAGGTCTGTCTGTGTTTGACAAAGGTACAAAGGGTTCAATAAAGACAAATGTTTTAAATAAGGGCCTGGTGCACGGAGGTGCTCTGAACCACCGAGGGCTGTGGCTGTCAACCTTCCTAATGCTGCGACCCTTTAATACAGTTTCTCATGCTGTGGAGGCCTCAACCCATAGAATTATTTTTGTTGCTACTTCCTAACTGTAATTTTGCTACTGTTATGAATTGTAATGTAAATATTTTTGGAGATGAAGGGTTACCAAAGAGTCATGACCCATGGGCTGAGAACCGCTGATGTGGGGGAACGGGTTCAAAGCGAGTCCCCTGCAATCCTTTTATAGTCAGGTCTTATGTTCTTATACAGTTTTGGTTTTGTAGTGCAGAGTTTTAGGTTCTTCTTTGTTTCTTCCCCCTTCTGCCTTGATTCCAGCATCCAATATGGTGTGTGTGTGTGTGTGTGTGTGTGTATCCATTATGGTATTACAATTTCTTTTCTTTTTGTTTGGGAATAATGGGAGCAGTAGAAATTAACATAGGCCCTTGACAAACAAACCAAACTTACCTGGCATCTAATTCACATCAGGCCCTTTGGTGGGGTTTCTGTCTATACTCTCCCATTGAAAGCTCACCACCTCAAAGACCCTGAATATTATTCATAAAGATAAAGAACCTAGATAGCAAAATACATGTAATGGCATGCCCATAATCAAAGAGCTAAGAATTTACCACATGAAGATTCTATAGCATGGGCTGGAGAGATGGCTCAGCCAGTAAGAGCACTTGCTGCTCTTGTAGAGAGCCCAGGCTCAGTTCGAGCACCCATATGGTGGCTCACAACTGTCTGTAACTCCAGTTCCAGGGGATCTTATGTCCTCTTTTGACCTCCATTAGCACAAGGCACACACATGGTATACTTACACACATAAAATAAAGCTTTCAGAACGATTATATCAAAGCTGACGGACACTGGGGTTCTCCTTTGAGCCTCTGGGGAAAGAGAGGTAGACTCACTATACATCCTGCTTCTCTTCCTTAATATATAATATATATATGTGTATATATATATATATATATATATTGCATTCAGCAAAGGAGTCTAATAATCAGGCAAGTTTACTGAACATGAAAAGCAGGTACTATCTAAAAAAAATCATCCTTTCCATGGGACACACACATGGTCACCAATCATGGGCTTTGCTGTGCCCTGAGAGCAGTCGGTGCCAGTGGATGAAGCTTCAAGTCGGGGCAAGAACAGATCCCCCTGGGGTGATTATGCAGAGCTCTGGTGTTCACAGGTCATGAGAGATTCTGTCCCCTTTGGAATAGTGTCAGCTCTCCTTCTAAAGTGGACCAAATAGAATGGATCAGCCCTGGCTGAAGCCCAAACCCTTTATATAAAAAAGAAAAAAAGCAATTAAATATCCAGCCTGACTCCTGGTTTTGAATTACCCCCATTTGCCTTTCACTCTGAGCACCTGCTTTTTATTGCCTGGTGGCCTTACCTGCTCTCTCTCTCTCTCTCTCTCTCTCTCTCTCTCTCTCTCTCTCTCTCTCTCCTCCCCACCCCCATCAGTCTGTATCTGCATGTCATGTGACTCAAGAGTGAAGATTAGAGTTTAAAAAAAAAATCTCTGTATTCTAAGCCTGGCAACTTCTATTTTTATCCACAGCTGTTGGAGCTGATAGCAAAGTCACAGCTCACATCCCTGAGTGGCATCGCCCAAAAGAACTTCATGAACATTTTGGAAAAAGTGGTGCTGAAAGGTGAGCTCCCCCCACCTTCTCTCAGCCCCTTCTCTGAGCGTAGGAACAGGCAGGTGGATTTTCTCATCAAGTAGCATGCCACCAGGTGTAAAGGGCATAGGAGCGGATGGAAATGAGTAATGCCAGCTGAGCTTCAGGCGTACCAGCTTCCAGCTCAGAAAAGAGGTGCCACCCATACCCTTGGCAAAGACCAAGAGCACCGCCCCTTGTCATTTCTTTAGGATCACATGTTTGCCCTGCTTCAAGTTTGACTGGCTTCTCAATGAGGGCACATACCCCACCCTTGACTCTGGAGTTTCGATATTCCTAGGAAACGGAGCAGAATCCAGTCATAGACTGTTTGAACTGGAGGGGACCTTAAGACCTCTGGGTCAACTGAGTCATTTCACACACAGGGAAACTGAGGCATATGACAAATGATCGTGACAGACAGGCTTAGAACCAACCATCTGAACCCCCCAAACTGCGGTCCTCTGTTGAACAAAAACACTGCTTTCTGATCAGGTGGACACTTGGCACTGGTGGAGCAATGGAAACAAAAAAAGAGTTGTTTAGAAGCCCAGGAGAAGGGAACAAAAAGGGACCCAGATGATGGAAACCCTATCCATTAGCCGAGGATAGAATTATCACTGGTGAGAAAGAAAGACAGAGGCGGTGCCCAGTAACAGGAGCCCACAGCAAAGAAGAAGAAAAGCCCACTTGTAACATGCCTGGCTTCAATAACATAACTTTGATTTTCATTTTTTTCCACTCAAGTTCTTGAAGACCAGCAAAACATAAGACTCATACGAGAACTTCTCCAGACCCTCTACACATCCTTATGCACACTGGTCCAGAGAGTTGGCAAGTCTGTGCTGGTGGGCAACATTAACATGTGGGTGTATCGGATGGAGACCATTCTACACTGGCAGCAGCAGCTGAACAGCATCCAGATCAGCAGGGTAAGTGGGGGCCCCAGCCACCCACCATGGTTTCCTCCACTTAGACACTAAGCAGAAGTCCAGGACATAAAGTCTACTCCAGTGATGCAGAAGCTAGTCGCTTCTGATTTGATGCCTCATCCTGGAGGGTGGTATGAGGCACATCCTGATAGAGGGGAGTGGGAAGAAGAACTTGGCAGAAGCAGGTGGAAGGAATGTGACGGATAACAGCCAACTGGAGCATTGTGCAGAACGCTGTTGGGGGCAGGGTGCTTGCTGGCTGTCCTGCTGAAGTCTTCAGTGTGGCTTGGGGGAGCTCTCATTTCCTCAAAAAGAATGAGCTGTTTGTGGAATAGGGTTGCTGCTGTCAATACAATAGTACCCAGAAGACGGGCTCGGAGAACTGGTACCGCCAGCCTTTGAAAATTTTCAGTTCCATTTATTGGTAGTGATGACAAGGGATGCATTTGAATCAAGCCTGAACGTACATGTGAAAGAAATAACTGAGCAAGACTCACCCAGAACCTGTAGATTATCAGCATATGGCTACATATATCAGACATTTATTTTGGTTTTCCGAATTAAAAAGTCGTTGTTGGCTCCCATTGTCTTAATGGTGAGCTGGAAGGCTGAGACACACGCTAACCTGTGGCTACTGCTGGTGTCATCTCTCAGTCTCCCCGATGGACAGGCACACTCAGGAGCCTCACGGGACACTTTGCTTACTTATCTAATCACACCCTGGGCTGGTTAAGTGGCTTCCGGGACCCATACAGTTTGGAACTGTACCATGTATCAGGTGAAGGTGACATGGAGAAAACCCCATGACCTCTTGTACATAATCACCTCGCCATGTGATAGTTCCAAAAAAGCATTCCCTCTCTACAACTAATGATCTTTCTGGGCCTTGGTTTCTTAAAGTCTGACGCACAGGGAATAATAGAAACCTCTATGTGGCTTCCAAAGAGTCACTTAGGCTACAAACCCATGCTTATGCACACCCACATACCTACGTATGGACACACACATGTGAGTCCCTGCAAACACATGCATGCAAAAGAACAGAGCCCAAATGTAGGTCATCTTCCAGAAATTATCCCCACTGTTGTATTGTTTTAAGAAAGTTAAGCATGTATTATGAACAGTATAATTGAATAATTTATCCCAGTCTCTCTCCAAAATATAGACATAGCTTAACAGTGTACATTTAAGACCAGAATTCCATTCATCTCTCACTGAAAACTCGAGTAAACCTGCTACCTGATTTCTAGCACTCTCTATGGCCAGCCCTGAATACTTTCCATCTTATTCCCCAAAGAAAATTTGCAACCAGTGATAGAAATTAACAAAGCCCACTTGTTTCAATGACATCTGTCCTCTAGCAACTTTGGAGCATCCATTTAGATAGTCATGCTTGCCCTGAGCTCTGCTCCCTCTGGCCACCTCAGATGAGTGTGTTACCTACGCTGACCTCCCATTCTTTGCACTTCTGTGACCTTTCCTCCTTAAAACCCTCCTTAGTTGATCCCCAAACACTCTTGAAAAGCAGCCATCGTAATTACCATTACCCTACATAGGATGACATTGAAGTGGGGACGAGAGGATTCCAGTGACCTTCCCAGCACCACACAACAATTAGGCTAAGAGCTGAAGTCAGAAGCTCGGACTGTTTATTCCTAAAATGGCAAAGTGTGCTTAGCATCAGTGGCTTCCAAACTTTTTCCCATCTACTTTTCTTCTATGTATTTATCCACTGATTCAGCTTATTTAAAAAAAAAAAAAAAAAAAAAAAACTCTTTAGTCCAATGAAATCTTCTACAGAAGAGATCCAACACTAAAGCTCATCTCCTCCAGCATCTGCATCTCCTCCAGCATCTGCTTTAGGTGCTCCAGCATCTGCTTTAGGTGCTCCAGCAGAACCCCACACTTCTCTGGCCTCAAGGCCCCTTGGCTCCCAGTCTTCCTGGTCCATTCCATCTCTTACAGCCCCTATCACTTAGTCTTCTTCAGAACCGCTCTGACTAGGTAAAATGTTCTCATGAACATACATCTCTCTCTCTGTCTCTGTCTCTCTCTCTCTCTCTCTCTCTCTCTCTCTCTCTCTGTCCTCTGCTTTATAATTGTCAAAGGAAAAGACACTGCCATCTCCTGCTCTGTACCTGGCAGAGGCAGTCAGCCCATTTTAGTCGAAGAGGTGAATATTTATTTGAAGAGACAGCTCCCCACCCCTGCCTGCTGAAGTTTATGTTCCGGGTTCAGAGGGACAGGGTTGGAGAATATCGTCCTAGATTCTGGATGACAAGGATAAGTTAGCAGCTACAAGATTCGGACATAGTATTCAGTCTCCCCATGCTTTGCTTTCCTCATTTGGAAAACAGAGGCCATCTCATCGCCCTGTGTGAGATTTAACATGGGTTTGCATGGGTTTGCATAAACTAGTCTACAGACAGCAGCTGGAACAGGGCCTGGTGTGCGGTAAGCATTATTATAGATGCATTAGGTGTTATGATCAAGGGCTTGCCTGCACACACACACACACACACACACACACACACACACTGTAAATCCTTCCCAAGTAATAATTAACTTATCTAGTAATTAATTGTAATTAAGATAAATGACTGAGATTTACTGGACACCATGCTGAGTACATTATGTCATCTCTTCTACCCAGCCACACTGCAGGATACTCGTTCCCTTGTTTTGTAAATGAGAAAAATCATCCTAGGTATCCACAGGGGATAGATTCAAAGACACCCTGAGGATGCCCTGGATCAAGTGTCGTGCATACAGTGCCTAGTGACTGTGCAATAGCCTACAACACATCCTCCTCTGCACTGCCGATCATCTCTAGCCCAATTTTAAAACCTTGTAAGATGCTATGGACAAAGGACACGAGGACAAGAAAAAGAGCCTGTATGTACACAGTCAGTACAGATGCAATTTTTTCTGAGTTATTTTCCATCTGTGGCTTATTGAATTCAAGGACGTAGAAACCAAAAACATGGCGGGCAGAGTGTAATTGTGTGGGGGCCTCTACATAGGAGGTCTGGCATCAGTCTCCAGGCTGCTCAGGAAGCTACAATTTTAACTACTGGTCCTTTCTACACTCCATCCTCTCCTGAACCCACTAGGGGGCTCTGAGCTGTTTTGTTCTGAGAACATAAATCCCCAGCTCTTAAGGGGCTTGGTGGCTCAGGCCTGTGATCTCAACACACACTCGGGAAGAGGAGTCAGGGGAATGGGAAGTTCAAGGTCATCCTCAACTACCTAACACATTTGAAACCAGCCTTGACTGTGAGATCCTGGGGGGTGGGGGTGGGGGCATGGAAGAAGAGAGGGGGAAGGAGGGAAAGAGGGAGGGAGAAGGAGAAAATGAGAACACTCTACTTCAGTCTGGACTATATTTTTATATCTGTCAAAAAGAGAAGTATGTTAATCCATGAAAACATTCAAGTGTCTCTCACAGTAAATGTTTTCTCTTTTCCGGAGTCCTGCTGCGTTGCCCTTCTTTGCCTTAGAAAGCTTCATATCTAATTCTTTCAAGCCAATTTTTATTGGCAGACATAATTTATATAATGAAGGATGAAGGGCAAAATTAAGAGCACTGGTTTGTAGGAAAAATAAGATATAATTACAGTGCTGTGGGCAAAGCAGTGTTTTGGAAAAACGGGAGCTGGGTAGACACAAATGGAGTTTAGCCAAATGTTCGACTGGGCTGCAAGAGTGACGTATGTTTCCTTTTATATGTTTATATTCAAAAGGAAGAAGGCATGCAAGCAGTTAACCATTTATCAGGAATAAGGGCTTGGCTTGAGGTCTGGGCAAGGGTTTTGGAAAAGTTCAGGTTTGAAAATCTGACAGAGCAAACTCTGCCAAGCAAGCGTGCCTTTAATGGGAGTTAATGTAATAATTGGCCTGGGAGTTTTAACCAAAAAAGTAGAGGCTTTGAAGTGCTGGAAACAAGAAGAAAATCCCATGGCAGCTTTATTAGCTCATACGAGATCAACAGCAGATGATAAATGACAGCTAGGTCGAGGGTTTTCTGCAGTCATACCAAGTCCTGGAGGCTGCAAACAATTGAAAGTTCAGCCCAACAGCCTGGGGTAGAAGAGAGCAGTAAAAACTGTCAGGTCACAGACACTTCTGAAGAAACAGGAGGCCTGCGTCCACTGCAGGTCCAAGATCACTGGAGCTGGAGGGATTATCATTAGTACTCTAAACACGGGCTTTGGGAGCCGGGGAAACTGAGACCCAGACTCCTCAGGATGCCATTTGGATCTGCTCTTTGCCCATGTGACATCCTTCCCAAGTGACATCCCTCCCATGTGACATCCCTTCCATGGCACATCCAGTCTTCTCACAACCCCCCCTTAAGTTCCTCTGTGGCCCATCTTCCCACTAGTACCTGCCCTGCCTGCCAAGGGACTCAGATGATTGCCAAGACTAACTGACACTGGGAATCGCAGTGAGGCTGGTACCGAGAAAAGCCTGGGGTCTCACGTGTGACTGGGCTCTGCTTTGCTTCCTACAGTTTCTCCCCCAGAAATTTGATGAAAAAAATAATCCCTATTCCCAGAGCATTACTTTCCCCTGTGTGGCTCTGCACCTGGCCACAGTAAACGCCACGAGAGCTCTTTGTTTTGGACTGGTCTCCAAGGCCTACAAGATACACCTGCCTTCAAGGATGTAGGTCTAGGTGAAGTATCTTGAGATCATTAAGATTTAAAATAAGAAAAGTCTCGAATATAAGCTTGGGGTTCCCTCAGAAGCTCATGATTGGTTGCAGGTGAATACTATATGTAGGGCTGGAGAGATGGCTCAGCGGTTAAGAGCAATGATTACTCTTCCAAAGGCCCTGAGTTCAATTCCTAGCAACCACATGGTGGCTCACAACCATCTGTAATTGGATCTGATGCCCTCTTCTGGTGTGTCTGAAGAGAGCTACCTTGTACTCATGTAAATAATAAAAATAAATCTTAAAAAAAAAAAAAAGGAATACTCTATGTAGATGCGCTGGTTTTGAAACATTCCCTGCAGGGGCTGGAGAGCTCTCTCACTGTTGCTCTTGCAAGAGATCTGGGTTCATTTCCCACTCCCCCACCCACATGGTGGCTTATAACCATCTGAACTCCAGTTGCAAGGATCTGATAACTTCTTCTGACCTCCATGGGCAGCACATATATACATGCAGGCAAAACACTCATACATGTAGAATAAATAAAAGGTTTTTTTTAAATTAAATGTTCTGTGATGTGAATAGTGCTGCCTCAGTTACAGTGTAGCTTAGTTCAAAGGGTTTGGGGTCAACCATTCCCAGTGTGTATACACAGATAGAAGCACAAACATATACAGAAACATGCATACATATAAACTCAAACAGAAATATGCACAAACTTCCACATATGCATACAAATACATACATACATTCCTACTGTCCTGGGCAGTAGCACTTTTGGAAGGTAGCGAGTTGTGCGCATACATATATTCCTATAAACCCACACATACATACACGCACATGCACAAGCACAGGGACACACACACATGCACAAGCACGGGGGTCTCGTTGCACTAATATTTTTGTTGAGTGCTTATGATGTGCCAAACACCAAAACAACGGGGAAACAAAGCAAAACCCCTGCTGTCCAAAGGACCTTAAGTTCTGAAAGGAATACTCAACTCGGTGTTTGCTAAGGGAAAGGGGCTATGCAGAAGAGAGAGTTTCAGCTGGCCACTGAGGAGCTTTTAGCAGTTCTAGGAAGATGCAGTGAAGGAGACTTCTGGAAAATACATACGCAGAAAGAGTCTTCAGAGGAAATGGTTGCTTTTCTGTTTTGTTTTATTTTGCTTTCTTTGGTATTGGTTTTTTGTTTTGTTTTGGGGTTTTTTTTTTGTTGTTGTTGTTTTGTTTTTTGGTTTGTTTTTTGGTTTGTTTTTCGGTTTTTTTGAGACAGGGTTTCTCTGTGTAGCCTTGGCTGTCCTGGAACTCACTCTGTAGATCAGGCTGACCTCGAACTCAGAAATCCGCCTGCCTCTGCCTCCCAAGTGCTGGGATTAAAGGCGTGCGCCCGGCATTTTGTTTTTGTTTTTGTTTTGTTTTGTTTTTGAGACATGGTCTCTCTATGTAGGACAGCCAGGAGGCTGTTCTAGAACTCGCTATATAGATCAGGCTGGCCATAAACGCTTAGAGATCCTCCTATCTCTACCTCCCAAATGCTGGGGTGAAAGGCGTGTGCCACCATGACCAATGGTAATGGGTCTGAAGTGAATCTGAGACAAGGGAAGGCCAGGAGGGGTGAGATGCATTGTGCACAGGTAGTTGAGATGTGGTTTGGGTGCCAGAGACTATACCAAAATGGAACAATCTGAGGCCACAGAGAATGGTGAGTTGGGAGGCCAGGGGTCTTCTCGGACCACCTGTCCTGGGCAGCAGCACTTTTGGAAGGTAGTGAGTCGTGCAGTTTAATAGTGAAGTGGATGAAATATAAGAATTCAATATGTTTTTATGCTCTGGGCAGTGGATGGCCCCACACCATACAAGTATGGGTGGTGAATGGCCACACACCATGCACATAGACAGTGAATGGCCCCATACCATGCACGAATGGACATGGCTTGCCCCACATTGTGCATGTATGGGCAGTAGTAATTGTACTTAGTGGGTTGTCAAAGAAAAAAAGATGAGGGGCTAGAGAGACAGTTCAGTGGTTAAGAGTACTGGCTGCTCTTGCAGAGGATCTGGGTTCAGTTCCTAGCATCCACATGGCAGCTAATAACTATTCGTAACTCCAGTTCCAAGGAATTCATCGCACTCTTGTAACCTCTACAGGCACAAAGCATGGATGTGGTGCATTTATATACATGTAGACTCATACACATAAAATAAAAATAAATCATCTTAAAGAGACTTGAAGTTGGGAGAGACCTGTGAAGGAAAGATATGAGGGGGTTAGAATAGGATGAACAGTTTTCATTATATACATATATGAAATTCTCCAGGAATAAAGGAAAATATAGCCAGGCAGTGGTGGCACATGCCTTTAATCCTAGCACTCAAGAGGCAAGAGGCAGGCAGATCTCTGAGTTCAAGGCCAGCCTGGTCTACAGAGCAAGTTCCAGGGCAGCCAGAAAGATCTACACAGAAAAACCCTCTCCACTACCCATCCCCCTCAAACACACACACACACACACACACACACACACACACACACACACGAATCCAACACGTGCTGTGTAGAAAGCTCTTCAGAGCAGAAGCTTGCAAACACAGGGAAAGCCTGCTGGCCACCATCATCGAAGCCACTCCAGGCTGTTCTCCACGAGGCTCTGCCATGGCTCCTGCTTCTACGTGTTGGACAGGGAGCATTGCTTTAGGAATCTAGTAGTTGATTACAAGACCAGGGCATTCTGGGAACAAGTTGCCTGGAAAATGGCTCTTCTCTGCTCATCATCCACCCTCTCTCTGCAGCCTGCCTTCAAAGGCCTCACGATCACCGACCTGCCTGTGTGCTTACAACTGAACATCATGCAGAGGCTGAGCGACGGGCGGGACCTGGTCAGCCTGGGCCAGGCAGCCCCAGACTTGCATGTGCTCAGTGAAGACCGGCTACTGTGGAAGAGACTCTGCCAGTACCACTTCTCAGAGCGGCAGGTCAGTGAAGCCCAGTGGCCTGCCCCAACTGTAATTTTACTACCGTTGTGAATTGTAATGTAAACATCTGTGTTTTCTGATGGTCTAGGAGACCCCTGTGAGAGGGGTATTTGACCCCACCATGGGGGGGCGGGGTTAGGACCCACAGGTTGAGAACCATTGTTCTGAGGCGTTTCCAAGTCAATGTGAAGTTTCTGCTTTTTGGTTCCTCATTGTCATCACCATAGTCTTGGTAGAGGAAGAATAAAGCCTTGGCCCAGGTTATATTTCACGGCTCACCCCAAATTTTCACAAACCAGTATTGCCTCAAAAAAAAAAAAAAAAAGACAAGACATTTTATGCTGCTTTATATTTAAGCCCTTTTATAAACATTGCTTCCTTTTATCCAGCCACCTAAGAAATATAGATATTGTCATGCCCACTTCTAACAGGCAAAGAGACCAAGGCCACAAATGACCTGTATATTCGAAGTACTCATTCTCGGAGTGTGACAACTGGCCCTACGTTTGAACTGGGCCTGTGGAGACCCTAGAAACGTGTTCTTCCCCTCATGCTGCCTCAGGGCTGTTTCTCCAATTCTTCCTATAAGTGCATTCATCCAGCAGGTTCTATTCTTGAATACACTAATACTTCAATGTAAAATAAAGCCACAGTGCTAATAACAACTGTGTCTTTATAGAAATTATCACTCAGGTCTACAGCAAAGAAAACATTGACCTAAGCTTTGAAGGAGCAGCCAGGAGCACCATAAAAACAGTCACTAGGAAAGAAATCATGGCTGCCTGTTTGTTTGGAGAGCTGGGTACTCAGTGCTGTGAGTGGGGAGAGTTGAGGATCTGTGGCTTTATAGCTTGACATCCCCCCACCCCCGGGCATGAGAGGGTCCATGTAAAAATGTGGGGGTGGGGAAGAGTGAGAGCAGATCTTTTCAGAACCAGAAAGCCCCAAACTATCGTCTTGATGATGTCTCCTGAAATCACTTTGCTCTGTTTCATTTTTAGATCCGAAAGCGATTGATCTTGTCTGACAAAGGGCAGCTGGATTGGAAGAAGATGTATTTTAAGCTTGTACGATGTTACCCGAGAAGAGAGCAGTATGGGGTCACCCTGCAGCTTTGCAAACACTGCCACATTCTCTCCTGGAAGGTATGCATCCGCATCCGTGCTGGCCAGTGTCCTAGCGACTTGACATAAGTTAAAGTCATTTTGGAAGAGGGACCCTCGATTTAGAAAATGTCCCCACCAAACTGGCTTGTGGGCAAGCCTGTGTGGCAATCTCTTGATTGGTGGTCGATGTAGAAGGACCTAGCTGACTGTGGGCAGTGCCACTCCTGGGCTGGTGGCCCTGGATGCTATAGCAAAGCAGGCTGGAAAAGCTATGGGGAGCAAGCCAGTAAGCAGCAAGTGCTCCTTCGTGGCCTCTGCTCCAGTCCCTGCCTCCAGGTTCCTGCCTTGAGTTCCTGCCCTAATTTCCCTGAGCCAGATCCTAAGGGGCAGCAGTGCCAGCAACACAAAACTGTTCCTTCCTATCTCAGCCCCCAACTTATGAGGAGAGTAAGACTCATTCAGCACTTGGACAGGGAAGGAAACTCAAAGCCTTTCATTTCCTCTACTCCTTATATTGATTTGTCTCTGAGACCCGTTCACCATCTGTCTTTGTGTGCACAGGTACTTACATAGACAAGCACTAGGTTGGTTTTTTTTTTTAAGATTTATTTATTTTATATATAAGTAACACTTTAGCTGTCTTCAGACACACCAGAAGAGGGTATCGGGTCCATTACAGATGGTTGTGAGCCACCGTGTGGGTGCTGGGGATTGCTCTTAACTGCTGAGCCATCTCTCCAGCCCCACAAGCACTAATTCTTTAGCTTCACAGTGGAATTCTTTTTATGGGGGGGGGGGAGGGGAGAATAATCTGTGAATGTGCTCTGTGTATACACATGTCTGTGCAGGTGCACATATGAATGAGCACACGAGTGTTGAGGTCAGAGGTCATAGTCTACTGTTTTTCTCCACTTTTTAATGTTTTAATTTTTTTCTCTGGGGCTCACCAGTTTGACTAGACTGTTTGACTAGTTGGCAGTTTGACTAAACCAATGAACTCCAGAGATCCACCGACCTCAACCCTACCTCCCCCGTCCCCAGTGCTAGGGCTTCAAGATGCATACCTCCATGCCCAGCTTTTGTGTGGGTACTGGGAATCCAAACTCAGGTCCTCGTGATCACACACCAGTCACTTGACCCACTAACTGCTATCCTCAGCACCTTAATTCAGTGTCATTCTTTCTTTTTTTAAAGATGTATTGTTACTTTTAATCACGTACATGCATGCATGTTTACGTGTAGTTATGCGCATATGAGCTCTAGCCTACAGAGCTGAAAGGATGTCAGCTACCTTGGAGCCAGAGTTACAGGTGATTTTGACCTGCTTGACCCAGGTACAAGATGCGAACTTGGGTTTCCTGCATGTTCTTACCCACTGAGCTATCTTTCCAGCCCCTGCAGTGGCATTCTTGATAGAGAATTGTTAAAGATTGGGGAACGATTTACAGCACCAGGGAGCTGCCCCTGAGAACTCAACTCTAACCATGATGCTCTCCCTAGGGCACTGACCATCCCTGCACAGCTAACAACCCAGAGAGCTGCTCTGTCTCACTTTCGCCCCAAGACTTTATCAACTTGTTCAAGTTCTGAATAATCCCAGCACATGACAACACTTCAGAAGGCCCCTGATTGGATGGCTGGGAGTCCGGACACTTCATTTGTAAATAGCTTACATTTTAAGCATTGGCTTGAAACTGCGGGGATACACAGTCATTGAGAAGATGTTGGTGGGAAAAGATGCAGTTGCCAATGGAAATTTGCAAATGTGAATTTCACATGAGAACTGGTAACGAAAAAGCAGAAGTATTGTAAATAGACTTTTTTTTTCCCTAACAATTTGCAAGCAAGACTATAAGGGCAAGAACTCTGTCAGCCATGAAAATGGAGTCCTCTTGAGTTCCCTAGGAAGAAAAAGGCAAAACTCAAAGACAAGATGGAACTCTCTGTTTACAATGTGAAAATGTTGTTAAGACAAAAGAAGGAAGAAGGAAAACTAATGCTATGATCGAGAAATCCTTGGGCTTTGGGTTTGGAATGTGGGTTTGTTTTGAAGAGGCAAAGAAGTCTATCCACCTGAAATCTGCACGGGCTTATGTCCTTATCCTATGAAGATGCCACACAATGGTCTACCTCTAAAAGCATAGTGTGCTCTCTGGTAACATAGAGTATCTAGCAGTCAGTGTCTGTGTTTCATGTAAGTTCTATACTCTGTGAAGTGATTTAAGATGGGAAGGCTGTTAGAAAAAAAAAAAAAAAAAAACCCTCCCTTGGCTCTGACTTCCTGTTCTCCCAATCCCCCTCAGTACCTGCGCCTTTTTTCCTTTTATGTTGTAGCTCCTGTAGGGAACCAGGAGGCCAGCTAAAGAACAGCAAAGGTCGTGAAGAGAGAATTAGGCACCTTTGCATGCCCAGCACTTTTGATTTAACTCTTCCTTCTTCTAGCCTAACTTCTGGGCTTGTCTGGGCTTCCTTGGGTGTCTTCATGGATAAGTGGATGTTTGGGACCTTCGTGGAGCCCAAGAACTGAGGCTTGAGACACATTTTTTTATGCTAGCCAGTCAAACATTCTGCCAGCTGCTACTTCACCTCGGTGGGGCAATGAGCTGAGGCCCCATCTGTTCTTTTAGGTCCAACATCAAATTTGAGTCATCCTGAACTGGGACTTTTCACAAGCATGACTTAAAAGAAAGCCTGGAGTTCCCGCCAGATAGATGTGTTCATCTTAAACTTGTTTCAGGACTGAGTTAGGACAAAGAGAGTTAAAAGATAAAGGATCCCAGGGGTTCTTGCTGGGCAGAGACACGAACACTGTGGAAGAAAGATCTCAGGGCTTAAGGAGTTAATTCCTGGGGTGGGTGAAATGTTTTTATTTTTTACTTTTTATAGATTATATTGCTTTTCTACAATGTATATATATTTGCAATTGTATTTGCTTTTTTTTTTCAATCTCCAAATAAAATTCCCACTACGCATGCCCTCGGCAAATAAGCAGAAATAGGAATTTTGTCCACATAAATGTTAAGGTGTGGTGTGACCTGAAGCATTGATGCTTGGGGTGGTCCCAGGAGGAGAGGAAAGATGGCTGAGAAAGAACAGGAAGAAGGCCAGGGGCAGTCAACACCTCTTCCTTCAGTCGTTAGAGCACCCTCGGGTCAGTACTGTGCAGGCAGATGGAGTCTGTGGGGCTCTCTGATTTGCAGGACCTTACACCTGTACTTACACCAGAGCCGTTCTCCATGCTCTCTTTTTCAGCACCATCTCCTGGTGGCAAAATTAAGTTGAATTTAAAGGTTCATAATGAGAAAAGGGATATGTAAAAGAACAAGATTTCTTTCACATAGAAAAGTTGAAAGTCCACAGTTGAACCTTGGAGACTACAAACATTGTAACAAATAAGACTTCCCTGTTAGGTTTTGGTTTTTTGACTAGTCTCCCCAGAATCAATTTTACACTAGGAATGTAGGGCCTTGATGGAAGGAAGGAAGGAAGGAAGGAAGGAAGGAAGGAAGGAAGGAAGGAAGGAAAGTGGCCGCCACAGTGATTCTGAGTGACAGAGTTGAGGTTAGGGGATCATGCCTTTCACATGTCCTCAGCCTGTTAACAACTGCTCTGTTGTGCTGTTCAGAGATGGGAAGTTGTTGGGACCTTGGGGTTTACAGATCCATCAACTTTACCAACTTTGAACTGTGCCAGCATAACACTGGTTAGCCAGTGTCATGGATGGGACAGCAGTACACAAAGTCATATAGCATACAAACATCCCAGGCAACAACCTGTCCTTATGTAAAATGGCCCTTGCCCCAAGCAGTGAGGTCACAGCTTCTTGAAATATTTAGTAGGTGCCTGCAGATTCTTCATGACCCTTGGTGTCATTGGATATGGTATGTGACAGAACTGAAGAATCGTTTGAAGGATGAAAAAGAAGAAAGGAACATGTATTGGTCACTGTTATTGGTTGGTAGGAAACAGGAAGGATGTGGAAGGTGGAGAGGGAGTGGGAGAGGAGTAGAAATGATGTATCTTTGATGCTGTATGGGGGAGCAATGGAGAGAGTAGGGCAAGCAAGATACCCATATTAGGTCATGGCCAGAGCCTCACATTCAAGTACTGGGAGTTAAAAAGAAAAGCTCTTATGACATTAATAGTCTATAGAATTCCTCTTGGCAAACCCAGGCAGTACTCCCAGACCTAAAAACACAAAACCTAAGAATTCCTGACCCAGAACTACTAGTACAAAAAAGCAAGAGGGATGTGGCTATAGAAATTGCTGGGAGAAATGGCACTGTTTCTCTGTACCTGCCTTCCCCTCCTTTGCATGTTAGAATACAGAACGAGAGTTATGCCCACTTTAAAATGATTCAGATATCTGGAGAAAGAAGAGTTCTGTCCAAGCAAACTGAGGAACATGGTCACTGGTAACTTTATTTAAGAGCAATCAGCTGAGAGTCTCTGAATGAGAACCATCCCTTATACACACACACACACATACGTATATATGTGTGTGTGTGCAACCTTATATATATGAGGAATATATATATGCCAGTGCTCTTGAGTCCATCTCCCACCCACGCATGTTGTAGACGTGTGTAAATTCATGATACCCGGCATGGGAGATGATCCCATGATGGGCATCTGCCACAATCCTTTTATAGCCAGAGTCAATAAAAGAAAAACTCAATGTCACTGTCAACTAGACCGTGTCATCACTACCATTGCTTCAAGTGGGTATCTCAGTTGAATGGGAAGGAAAAGGTGTGACAGAAAGGAGCAGACATTACAGGGTGGGATCTCCAGCCCATCAGCTGGGAGGGGCTTTCTGGTTAGTGATCAATTTCAGATGGCAGTGGTTTAGAGGAGATATTTTTAAGGGACAAAGTTTCCACTGCAAAGCTTTCAACAGAAGAGTTGCTATAACTGTGACCATGAAGCCAGCTGGTGGGTGGCCTCACAAACCCTTCCCCAGGAGGCATTGGCTATTGACACAGCTCCTTATTTCTGCTGTTTTATACGGAAGACAAAAAGGCTGGGAACTTGACTTGTCTAAGCAATTGGTATGATTCACAGAGAGATAAATCATCTCAGGAGATGGTTAGTGGTCTACGGCTCTCAGCATTCGGCACACTGTTTATTATAAAACATGCACCTGGGTTTGTATTTTTCTGCCTGACTGTAGGGCAATAACATCTTGCTATGCAAACACTAAATTTTATGTGTGAATTTTCGACTGTAATTTTATGTGTGCATTTTTTTAAACTAAACTCTATCATTTTCTATGTTGACATCTGTTGTTGGTTTGGTTTTGTTTGGTTTTTTTTAATCTGTCTCCAACTATCTGAGTCTGTGAACCATCTCTCCTGACTGGATGCTGGCTTGAAACCTGTTAGTGCTTAAACAGACTCAGAAACAACCCTGGAGCTCTGGGCAAATGCAGGGGTGTTATTCTTTGATATATCATGGGCCCTCCGTGGCTTCAACAAACAAGCTCATAATTCCTGTAAATTCTATGTTTTCTGTAAATGTTTTCTTCTCAGCTCTGCTAAAACAGAGAGAGAGAGAGAGAGAGAGAGAGAGAGAGAGAGAGAGAGAATATCTTTATGGTTTTCCAAGTAAAAGAAACTCCTATCCCAGACTTTAGACCAAAAAGGATTGTTAGAGAGAAGTATAGACTCTAACATTTCTGCCTTTGAAGATGAGGAAGCCTCTCCAGAAATGGGGGTGCAGGGGCTTCCTCTGTGCTCCCTGGGAAATCAGCAACAAGGTTGAACAGAAACCTGAAGCTTCCTGATGCCAGAGCTCTTGAGTTCATCTCCCACCCAAGCACCTTGTGGACATGTGTAAATTCATGATGCCCACTGTAATGTTTCCCAAGCTCTTCACGGTGGGAGATATGAGAGATAATCCCATGATGGGCATCTACCACAAAGTCTTCCAAACCACTTAAGACTGATTCTTCCTGGGGAAGTTAGAGTCCCTTTTTTCATTTTCATACCCTCTTAGTCTGTTGTGTGTACAACATTCTGCTGAGTTACGAGGAAGTAGCCAGCATAGCATGCCAGTGGTGCATGCCTGTAATCTTTACAGAGGCAGGACTTCTAACCTGGGCTACATATCAAGGCCTTGTTTCAAAAACAGCAGAAAACAAATAGCATGTTTTAACATATTCATCTTTCCCTCGGGCACTTACATAATTCCCTTATAAGAACAGAAACGGACTGGGGAGATGGCTTGGTTGATAAAGTGTCTGCTGTGTAAGCGTGAGGACCTGAATTCAGATTCCAGCATCCATGTGAAAGCCAGGCATGAACTTAAGTGCAAGGGGGGTTCGCTGGCCAGCCAGCCTTAAGAATGAAGTGGCACCCAGGCTCATCGAGAGATCTTATCTCAAAAAATAAAAATGGACAGAGATCTAGGGATACACCCAACATCTGCCCCAAACACCAAAGGCATATGCATGTGCACAGAAATCCCCAGGCATGCACCCATATACATGCAAATGCACACACATACACACGCACACACTGACCCAGCTCCTGCTGGTACCCATACAGGTCTTTCTTCTCCCCTGAAATGGAAAGGTACATTTAAGCCATCTATCCTCTTTCCTGCTCCTCTCTTACCAGTAAGCCCCACTATAAGATCCAGTGAGGTTCATTCTGTTCAACCTTGTTTGAAATAAGCAGAGTTTTATCCTGTAAAGCAAGGGATGGTGGTAGCCATGGTTTTTTTTTTTTTTTTTTTTTTTTGTTGGCTGGGCCTTTTTCAAAGTGTCCTTGAATTCAGCAAGCAACCCTTCTTGAGAAAGCTCTCTAAACTTAGTCTCTCTCTCTCCATTTGGCTGGAAATGATGGATGGCCATATCCAAACTCCAGATTTCTGGATGTGTCATATGCTTCAACATTACAGAATATGACTCTGTCTTTGAGTATAGACATGTTTATTAACTATGCACAAGGCTGTTTAACAGATGGCTCCAAGCCTTGCTCCATACTTGGTAGCATTTGGTACCATCTTTATACTACCAAATGCCAGTCACACTGGCTAAAGAGAGTATATTATAGTCCATGTCTAAGCTTAGAAGCTTTAAATGTATGTTTTAAAGAAAAACAGAGTGGGTGGGTTGAACGTTTTAACTAAATGCATAAGATTGGACAGATTACATGCAAAGATGATGGTTTAATAATGAGTAATCTGAATCCTGTATAACTTATTTGCACACCTTTTCTTGCATGATGAACTGACATTTTTATAGTTGTTTGTATAAGACAGTGGCATATTTTTGTAAACATTTTTTGACACCGAATGGCAATAAATGTTTTTTCCTACAACACACCCTGGTGTATTTTTGATGCACATCGATTCAACTCAGCTTTGTGTTGTAATGGATATGTTTATCTTTTGTCTTTGAGACTTATGTTCCTGCTCCAAGAAATTTGTTAATGAGGATTATAAAAGTTCCTGGGAATACATAGAAAAATAAGTTTGTGGTTGAATACCAACCAGAGTCCAAACTACACAGCTCCGTTTGAATAGGGTATTTCTATGTATTGACTATATTATAGAATGATTGGGAGGAAGTGGATTCTGAAGTCATTGTCATTTATTTACCGACAAACCCTTACAGAACAGCTAGTGTTTGCTAGATCTGTGCAAAGCACTGAGAACAAGATGATGAACATGACAGAAATGGCCTTTGCCTTGGTGGAGTCCAGATTCTGACCGGAGAGACAGACACACGCACGCACACAAGAGAAAATAGCAAGCAAAGAGAAGCAGCTTGCCAGGAGTGTTATGAATGGAATGGTGCTGCGATGTTTTGAAATAGACTGAGAACACGTTTTGCTGAGGTGTGTGCTGTCAGTCACGCAGCCTCAGAAGAATGAAGGTTAAAATGTTCAAGAGAACAAGAGGTTAGTACCACGGACCCAGCTCTTATGTGTAGTTTGGTCTGCCATAGGTTTACGTAACTCCCTCTGTTGGTGTCTCTAAGATGTCATTAGGAAGATGTCAATGCAAGAAACACGCTTCTCACCTCAAAGGGAAGGAGAGACAGTTCATTCTGGACCAGATAGGGTGACCATGGTCCAGGAACACAGGTTTAGTTTACTCTAAATAACTGAAGTTTTTATAGTCTCACTAACAAAGAAAGTCATGAGTCAACATGTTTCTCAAATACATTGAAATCAGGTAAATGAGTGTCTTAGTTAGGGTTTTACTGCCGTGAACAGACACCATGACCAAGGTAACTCTCATAAGGACAACATTTAACTGAGGCTGGCTTACAGGTTCAGAGGTTCAGTCCATTATCATCCAGGCAGGAACATGGAAGCATCTAGGCAGGCACGGTATAGGAGGAGCTGAGAGTTCTACATCTTCATCTGAAGGCTGCTAGGAGAATACTGACTTCCAGGCAGCTAGGGTGAGGGTCTTAAGCCCACACCCACAATGACACACCTACTCCAACAGGGCCACACCTCCCAACAGTGCCACTCCCCAGGCCAAGCATATGCAAGCCATCACAGTGGGTTATAGCAAAGTAGAAGAAATTCCTGCTTTTGGCTTCAGATGCTGTCTGATGGTGGGGTTCTTAGTTTGGGGGTTGGTAGACCCTAGAAGAGTCTGTTCCTGCATTCCAAAGGACTTATCTAATGCTTATAAGGATATCAGGCCACATACAGAGATGGGTAGTAAACGATCATTAAAGAAGCTAAGGACCACTTTAAAAAATGGATGGGGACTTGCCACAGTCTAACCTCCCCACTGCAGTGGGGTTCTAATCAATCTGCCTTGGTAGTCAATGCTGCTTCCCAGGGACTCTCACCCACAGGGCCTATTTCTTGCAGTTGAGAAATATACTAGTTCTTTGTTGTTATGAGAAATATCTGAGCAGAGCAATTGAGATAAGAAGAGGTTTTGCTGGCTGACGCTTCAAGAAAGGATACAGTGCATCGCACCAGGCATCACCATGCAGGCATAAGCCTGAGGCAGCTAGGAAACAGCAGGTAGGAAGGAGGGCCAGCCTTCAACACTTTTAGACCAGCCCTTAGTGACTCTAGCCAGAGTCCACCACCCCCTAAAGGTTTCAGAAATGTGCAAAACACTGCCACCAGCTGCAGACCCAAGAGTTCAAACACATGAGCCTACAGAAGACATTTCACATTCAAGACATGGTAAGGATTACCCAAGTAGGAAGATATGTAAAGTTCTTGGAGACTGACAATAATAGGAATTCAAGAGATGTTAACCATCATTATTGTTCATTGAGCAACAAGAGTTTAAGAACTGAGTTGGGAACTCTCATTCAATTGCCTGTGGCTTGCTTGGGCTTCCTACCGGTAGATCTTTTACTTAACACTTGAATTTTGAAATGTAACCCAGACCTGCCACTAATTTTCCTTCAAAAAAAAAATGACATAAAAAGGACAACTAGAAATAAAATAGTGGTAATAGGCAGATGGAGAGAAGGAATTGGGTGGGAGAGGGGGTGGGCAGGGGAGTTGGGGGGAGGTGCTGGGTCAGGTGTGGGGAGGGACAAGAGGGATGGCCATGAGAACAAATGGAAATCTGCAACTGTTGGGGGTGGGGAGGTGGGGGACATCTCTGGGAAGAGACAGAGACCTGGAATAAGGAAGGTACCCAAGAATTGATGGGGGTGACCTTAGCTGTGACTTACAACATTGAGGATATGGAACCTGAAGAGGCCATGTCCTGTATGTAGCCAGGCAGGAAACAACAGTGGAGCGATAGGGACACCAACCCAGCCAAAAAACTTTCAACCTCAAATGTATCCTGTCTACAAGAAATGCAGGGACGGGTGATGGAGCAGAGGCTGAGGGAATGACCAACCAATAACCAGCTCAATGTGAGACTCATCCCATGGGCAAGCACCAATCCCTGACACTATTAATGATACTCTTATGCTTGCAGACAGGAGTCTAGCTTGGTTGTCCTCTGAGAGGCTCCACCCGGGATCTGACTCAGACAGATGCAGACACCCACAGCCAAACAGCGGATGGAGCCTGGGGACTCTTATGGGAGAATAGGAGGAAAGATTGAAGCCCTAAGTCGATAGGAACTCCACAGGAAGACCAACAGAATCAACTAACCTGGACCCTTGGAGCTCTCAGAAACTGACCCACCAACCAAAGAACATGCCCAAGCTGGACCTAGGCCTCCCTGCAAATATGTAGCAGATGTGCAACTCGGTCTTCATGTGGGTCCTGAACAACTGGAGGGGGAGGTGGCTATCCCAAAAGCTGTTGCCTATACATGAGATATGCTCTTCCAGCTAGGCTGCCTTGTCTGGCCTCAGTGGGAGAGGAAGCTGCTAGCCTCATAGAGACTTGCAATGTCAGGGTAGGGGGGGGATACTCAGTGGGGGGCCCACCTGCTCAGAGGAGAAGGGTAGTGGGGTAGGGAAAGGATTGTGGGAGGGGGTGACCAGAAGAGTGCAGTGAGAGAGATGTAAAGTGAATAAGTAGAGGTAGGGGCGGGACGGCTGGTCTAAAAGTGAGTTCAGGACAGCCAGAGCTGGTTACACTGAGAAACCCTGTCTTGGAAAACAAAGCAAGTCAAATCAGGTCCTATGGAGCAGCTCAACAGTTAAAGCATTTGCTAACCAGGATGACTGTGGTTCAGATCCCCACAACCCACGTGACTGCCAAATGAGCACAAGGCCTCAGAAGGTAGAGACAAAAATCACTAATAATGAATAGTTGATCTAAGTACAGACACAGGAAAGAGAGGAGAGGGAATGGTATTTCAGGGACAAAATATTCTTCTTTAAATAATGTATGTATCAAAATAGAGATATAGATAAATATATACATATAAAGAACAGCCAATAAGATGGCTCAGTACGTAGACATGCCAGCCACCAAGACCAACCACCTGAGTTTGAGCCCTGGGACTCACGTGGTGGATGGAGAAAACCAACTCCTGCTACTTATCCATGCACTAAAGAAATCATTTTGTTTTTTATTTTAAAGGTCATTTATTTATGCATTTATTTCTACAAACACAGATAGAGGCAGCCCAGAGCTAGTCTCTCTCGGCAGCTGATTCAGACAGCCTCCTAGAAAGAGGAGGGAGAGGAAAGTCAGATGGAGATGTCTTGGGACACAGGAGATGTCAGAAGGCAAAAGGCAGGGGGAGGGTAGAATCGAGTGGCCACTAGAGGCACTCAGCCAGCTGCCACATCCTGAGGAACCAGACTTGGCAGATGCCATGATGGTGACAGCGGAGGTTCCCACCCACGGGAAAGTGCGTGTGGCTCACCCTTTCTGCACTCCCCCAACCTGCCTTGGGTTGTTTTAATTATATTTTACAAGTCAGTCTTTTCTTCACTTCAGAATTATTCTACACAGCCCCTGCTTCCTTCCAAGAGACAACAGAGCTTCCAGAACATAGACTATAGAGTCAGCCAGCCCAGCCTTCTAGTTGCAGTGGACAGTGGGCTAGCCCTGGGTGTGCCTTCGTTGTCTCATCTGAAAAATGGGTGTGATGACACAGTCTGTGATGGCACGCACAAAGAAGAGTGACTGAGTTGGCACTTTTTGTGTGGTAAGATGCATCCAAGTGGCTGTCCGACTTGGAGTCAGTTTTACAGAAGCACCCTTTGCAATTTACTAACTTCACTTTGCGTTCTCTGCTTAGTGCTATGGGCCTGAGAAAAGACAAAGAGAAACAGCCAGTCCATGTTCCACCATGGTGCTAGTCTCTGCATATTGTTTAAAACAGTAGTAGCAGCCATTTTATAGGAAACATCTGTTTTAAACCGAAACCAGATTTATGTCTCAGGAGCTAAAAAGTTGCCTGAAACAGTAGATTTTACCTGAAAGTCATCAGAGGAAAGAAGACTTGGGGAGGGACATATGATCTAGTTGAGAGCCAATACTTGAAAAAGATAAAATCATCTTTTCACATTTATGGTCCAAATTAAGCCCCCCCCCCCCCCAGCAAGCTGCTCCCGATTACCCATCATTATGTGTCTGCTTAATGCGTGGGACTAAGTCTATCAAGTCAATAAATAAATAAATAAATAAATGAGTCACATTACATAGCACTGAGATGGGGAGGCCAGAGAGGAGCACTACAGCAGGAGGATTGCAAGTTTGAAGCTAACCTGGCAAGATCCTATCTCAGAGAAAACAAACCTGGTCATTGTGGTTCATAATCCTAGCTCTCAGGCAGCTGAAGCAGGAGGGTTACAGAAATTTCAAACCTAACCTGGGTTACATATGAGACCTAATATCAAAAAATTGATTAAAGAAACAAAGAGGACAGCAAGCTATATTTGAGAGCCCTACATACTAGGGTATGTAAATACCCTAAATACGTAAAGCAGTATTTACAGTAGTCTACAGTCCAGTGTGGAGAAATAAAATATCACATTTTCTCTCCTATTCAGAAGCTAGGTTGCACAGTGAATGCATGTGTGTCTATGTGTGTGTGTGTGTGTGTGTGCATGTTTGTGTGTGTGTTGGAAGCAGAAGGGGAACTATGGAGGAAAGGAGGTGACTAAAAGAGAAAAGGAGGGGGCTGGGGAGATGGCTCATCGGTTAAGAGCACTGACTGCTCTTCCAGAGGTCCTGAGTTTGATTCCCAGCAACCACACGGTGGCTCACAACCATCTGTAATGCCCTCTTCTGGTGTGTCTGAACATGGCCACAGTGTAGTTGTATACATACATACATACATACATACATACATACATACATACATACATCTTTAAAAATAAATAAATAAAGAGAAAAGGAGGGATGAGGACAGGTACCAGGGTAACAACGGGGCTTCTCTTCTCTGAGGAGAAGGGGAAGGGCAATGGGGGAGGGATTAGTAAGGGTGGGATTGGGAGGAAGGAGGGGATCTGTGACCAGGATGTAAAGTGAATTTTTTAAAAAATGATAATGGACGGTAAATAAGACTATATACATGTATATATATATATATATATATATATATATATATATATATATATATATATAGTTTGAATATATAAAATGTCATAATGATACCTACTATTTATATGTGAACTAAAAATAAAAAAATAAAATAAAAAAACAATATTCCGCAATCAGGATACACGGTGTAGTGCAGACACCATGACATTTAACACGTTTACTGAATCTGGTTTTCTGCACCTATGTCCTCATGCACAACACGGGGTGAAAGCAGCAAGTGCTCATCGGACTGTTGGGAAGACTGAACAGAGAAAAGGTCCTAGCCAGGCGTGGTACAGGAGACTCTAATTCCAGCACTGGGAAGGCAGAGGCCAGCAGACCTCTGTGAATTCAAGGACAATTGGTCTCCATAGTGATCTCCAGGACAGCCAAGCTACATAGAGAGACTGTCTCCAGGGGGTGGAGGAGAAACCTAATAAAACAACAACAAACAAACAAAAAACCAGAGGAGAAAGAGAGGTGAGAAGCCAAGCGGGTAGGCACCTGAGACAGTAAATTGAGAAGTCAATCAATTCTGAAGTTATTTGATGTTTTTGTATTGAGTGGTGAGCTGATCTAAGCATGATAAATGCCTGACCTTCTAGATTCTGCTAACTGGGTTCTGTTTCATGTCACACTTTTAAAAGGAGGAAGCTGAGGCCCAGGGAACACATAGAGCTCACTCAGAAGCACTCGGTAGCAGTGGGATTCATTTAAACTGAGCCTATGCGTGACAAGTCTTGCTGGGCCCTCCTGGGAATGCAAAGACACAACTCCTTTTTCCAAATCAGGGACCGATAAAACGTTGTTTTACATTAACTCACAACTCAGCAACCCAGCTCTGATTTTAAAAACCTTTCCATGCATTTTTAGATCCAAATTCAAATTAGAAGAGGCCTAACTTCATTCTAGGGTCCTGAGCATAAACTGTGACAGAGGGGCCATCCTGCCACATTGAGTTTGCAACCTTGCACCCTGCTCTTCTTCTCAGATCAACGGCTGCCCCTCATCCAGGCTGCTGTTTGAAACCGGATGCCACACCCTTCAAAGGTGAATTTCTGGTTCCCGAAGCAAACACTGTGCTTGCTCATGGTGTTTACATAACCATAGCAGTCCCCAAAGAGTGCTGGTTTATAGCTGCGCTCTTGTAGGCTAGATAAGAAAATGTGGACAATAGCCCCATCTGCCTGCGAAATAGAAGCACTCTCTAAAAGGCAGCCGATAGCTGTAGAGAAGCCATGCAAAACATCCATTCATATTAAATAATCAGACTCAGGCTACCTTGACTGGAACATGGCCGTAGCCTCATAAATAGCATTGTCCCTAATTCACCGTTTTATATTTAGTTGAATCATTTCCCTATTTATAATATTCAATAATTTAAACGAGTAAAATCTTTGTTCTGATTTTCCTCCCTTTTCCCCTCTACCTCGCCCATCTTTTATCTTTTTTTTTTTTTTTTTTTTTCAGTGTTAAAGATCCAGGACCTTGCCAGTGCTAGCCAATTTGCTCTATCACTGGAATACCTCCCAAAATGTATTTTTCTATTGTTTCTATACTCAGTTTGAAACTATGTATCTTAAGATTTGGAAGTCACCAACGAGGACGCCCCCTGATCATCATAATGTATTCTTACTTTACTGATCCCCACTAAGTAAGCCAGGATCATCTCAGAATCCTTCAGTCCCATCTGTAAAGTCAGCCTTGCTGGTTACAGTAGCATCTTCACATGCCACATGCTGGAGTGACTGGGACAAGGAGGTCTTAGAGAACTAAGGACACTGCTTGCTGTAGATCCGCAGTGTTAATGACCTCGGCCAACTACATTGACTGCATCCTCTGTTGCTCCGCCTACCAATGTCCATACCTTTACTCCATTTGTTAAACTCTCTTCCAACTGTTGTTGTTTTAAGAAGAAGTCCGACCGCAGCTCAGAACAGACCACTCCAGACCATGCGGTTCCAAGTGGGAAAAGTTTATTCAGGGGAAAGGGCAAAGGTGGGGAGAGAAGAGAAGTAGAGGCCGGCCATGACCACGTGGAGAGAGAGGAAGTGGGGAGGGGACAGAGAGAGAGAGAGAGGGTGTAAGAGCGGGGGGGGGGGGGGGGGGTAAGAGAGTAAGACAGCAAGAGAGGAAGAGAGGGAGGAGGGGGCCCTTTTATAGTGGATCAGACTACCTGGCGGTTGCCAGGTAACTGTAGGGAGGAGCATACCTGGCTGTTGCCAGGTAACTGGGGAGGTGGAGTTTAGACGGAATACTAACACCAACTATCCAATCAGAGTCCTGGTTTCCTTTCAGACCTCTAACCCAGAGACTGTACTCTGGCCTGCATATCCAGCTTCAGTATTCCCTAGGTCCCACATAAACATTGGTCTTGCCAATCTCTCCAGCTGACAAACCTTTCTTGTGGACTTGGCATCTAAATCGCCATGGCAAAGGACCTAGTATAAGGAGGAGGAAGGCCCAGAATCCCCCCATCCTGCTACGCTCCAGCCATGGTCACCTTCATTCAGGTCTTTGAATTTATCAAGTTTTTACCCATCTCTGGCCCTTTGTAGAGTCCCTTCTTCCTGGGCCCTTTCTCATTAATGAAAAGTCACCTACTCAAAGATGACTTCCACCACGCAAAGTAAGATCTGGATGCACACCCACGGTTCAAATTTATTATTTTATATCTTAATTCTTTTATTACGCCATTTAACTTATTATGTAACTATTTGAGTGGGTTTTTTTTTTTTTTTTTGGGGTTTTTTTTTTTATGTATTCTCTCCTTGACTGCTAGATCGTTGAGCAAAGGGGATGTGTCTCAACAGTCTTTGGGTGACACAAAGCATTTGTTACATGCGCTGTGCAGTTATATCTTAGACTGTTAGAAGTGACGGTTAGACTTTCTTTTAGCATGAGCCAATTCTCGTTGTTTGTGAACTCCTAAGCAGCTGTGACCATCACTAAATTTCTGTCATATTGCATGCAAAACTTTGAGTAGAAAGCCATTTCAATAGATACTTAGGAATACCGAGCACACGTCGCTTTCACAGGACAAAGATGAAAATCACCTCCACACCGAAGAACAGCATACTTTGGTTAATATATGTAAACATCAACTGGAATTATGATGTTTATTATGGACTCAGCACTACAATCAATTTACTACAAACGTCTCATTTACTTCTCACAATAGCTGTATAATCACAGGGTATACTGTCCTTCTCCGATGCTGTGATAAACATCATGACCAAAACTCAACTTGAGGAGGAAAGGGTTCATTCAAGCATATAACTCCCAGATCGTGGGCCAACATTGAGGGAACTCAGGCAGGAACGGAGAGATAGAAGCTGAAGCAGTGCCTACGATGGCATGCTGCTAACTCGCTTGCTTCCCACGGCTTGCTCAGCTTGCTTTCTTGTGTAACCTGGGACTATTTGTCTAGGAGTGGCACCGCCCACAGTATGCTGGGATCTCCCACATCAATTTTTAAGAAAATGCCGGACAGATATGCCCACGGGGCAGTCTGATGGATGCAATTTCTCAGTTGAGGTCCTCTCTTCCCAGATGACCACGGCTTATGCCAAACTCTACCCAGGGCACCATACCATCTCTGATGGCTAATTTTGATTATCAGCTTGATAGAGAGGCACCTAGATTAGTAAAGTGTACCCCCAGATCCGTCTGTAGGAGTGTCACCAGAAACCACTAGCTCTTGAGGACACTGACCTGATGAAGGGATTCATCCTTCAATGTAGTCAGAATAAAATGGCATAATCAGGATGTGACAAAAGGCATGAGACTAGCTGGAAAAAATAGATCACTGGGAGTATGTTCTTGGGGAACATAGCCTGCCCTGACCTCTTCCTGCCTTCCTCTTTCTCTGCTTCCTGTCTACTATGCCATGAACTACCCTTGACCTCCCCACCATGGTGGACTGATACCCTGGAAACAGAGTTGAAAATTTCTTCTCTGAAACTGCTTCTGTCAAGTATTTTTGTCTGAAAATTAATACATTAGCCAAGAGCACAGATTCTAGACTCATGATTTAAATGCACATGCCAGGGTTACTACCCTTGCAAATTCTTCAGCCTTAACTTCCCTTTCTTCAGCTAGAAAATTAGTGATTGGAATGAGGGTAGGGAGAGAGTAGAGGAGGGGTTTGGGGCACACCCTCTCAAAGGCAAAGGAGGGGGGTGAAGAACTCTGGGAAGGGGAACTGGGAGGGAGATCAACATTTGGAGTATAAATAAATAAAATAATTCATTTTAGAAAATCAGGGGCAAAAATTAGTATTACAGTGGTAACCACCGGTTATGATCATTGCAAGTGTTAAATATGTGTCCTAATTAACATTAACTGTCACTGGACACAGGCCAGAATCACTTGAAAAAATAGTCTCAATTGAGTAAATGGTTTATAGGGTTGTTGTCTGGGCATCTCTGTGATGGAGTGTCTTGATTTTAAATTGATGTAGAAGGCACAGCCCACTGTGAGCAGCACTATCTCCTGCACAGGAGGGCCTGCGCTGTATGAGCATGAGAAAGCTAACTAAGTGTGAGCCACCGAGTGGGCAAGCAAGCAGCATTCCTCCATGTTTTTTTTTTTTTTTCCTTCGAGGCCCTGCTTGAGTCTTTGCTCTGACTTCCCGCAGTGATAGGCTGTGACCTGGAAGAGTGTAAGCCAAAGAAACCCTTTCCTCCCCTCAGTTGTTTTGGGGCAGAGTGTTTTAAAATCTCAGCAACATAAACAACATAATGTAATAATGTAACACTTAGGATTTGCTCAATGCTTGGCACTTAGAAAGTGTCCCTGTGATGTTAGTTACTTTGTTACAAACTGCTCTTCAAGGGCCTCCTGATGAGTTTACAGCATCATACTGCTTCCAGCACAGAGAATGAGTCACCCGGCTGAGCTTGCCCTTGAGGAGCTCAAGAATTAATCTGCTACGTACTCCTTGGAATCCAGAAGAAGCCCGGCAAATGTATTCCTACAAACAACTGCGTTCAGTTTATGATCCAAGCACCACCATAAAATCATCTTCTCATTTCCTTTTTTGAAATAGCTATCTGTATACCCTGAGAGAGGCCCTGAATTTCTATAGTTCCTGAAATGTCCCAAAAATTCTCTGGCCAGAAAGCATGCTTTTTTTTTTTTTTTTATGTAGATGCAGCTTCGAGAAGAAAACCATGAGGTTAAATTCTCTGAAGCTAAGACAGTGTAACTCATTTCCTGTTTTGCTCAACTGTCTAGACACAGATCTCATAAGTATTAGGTTAAAAAGAGCAGGTTACATCTGAATGCAACCACAGGAAGATTGCAGGCTTCTACCTTTGTCCAGTGACTCCCTTGAAGCAGGATGTTTCACCTTCATTACCACGCTTTCCGTTAAGCCCTACAGAGCTCTGTGTGTGTGTGTGTGTGTGTGTGTGTGTGTGTGTTTTGTTTTGTTTTATATAAATATATGTTGTTTGTTTTTTGTTTTTTTCTGAGACAGGGTTTCAGACAGCCCTAGCTGTCCTGGAACACACTCTGTAGATGACCAGGTTGGCCTCAAACTTAAGAGATCAGCCTGCGTCTGCCTCCTGAGTATTGCGATCAAAAGTGTGAGCCGCCACCTTTGTGTGAAGCTATATTTTAATGCAGGAATAAAAAACATCTTTTTTCCCTAAGAATATATTTGTCCCTTGATAATCTTAATGCGGGTTTCCCCCTAAGTTTTATTTGCATTTGTTGAAGGGAACAAGAGTTGGTTTTTTTGGTTTTTTGTTTGTTTGTTTACTAGAAGGTCTCAAGATGTAGCTCTGTCTTGGAACTCACAGGTAGATCAGACTAGTCTTAAACACACAGAGCTCCAACCCTCTGTCTCCTCAGTGCTAGAATTAAAGGCGTGCACTACCACATCTGGCCTTTCCCTAGATTTTAAAAGGCACTTCAAGACACAATTTATGGCAGCTTTCTTAGGAAGGAATATAGAAATATTTCGAGTTATTACACAGACTTTAATCCCAAATAAGCGTGTTACTACTGAATGCATATGAACTGGATATGTTGACTTTTTTTACTAATGTAATATTTACCAATTGAGAATCTCATACTTGTGCACAATGTATTTTGACCAGCCCCTCCCAGCCCCACTCCTACCTGGTCCTACCGGGTTTATTTATTGTTCTTGTCCTATCAGCTGCTTCATAAAGTATCAGATTATTACTGTTTTGAATATACAATTTTTCTAGAAAACACATTTTTGTTGTTGTTTTGTTTGAATCAGGCTTTTATTATGCAGACATGGCTGGCCTAGAACTTTCTGTGTAGACCAGGCTGCCCTAGAACTTTCTGTGTAGACCAGGCTGGCCTAGAACTTTCTGTGTAGACCAGGCTGGTCTCAAACTCAGATCCTCCTTTCTGCCTCCCAAATGCTGGGATTAAAGGCATGCATGTACAACTACACACACACACACACACACACACACACACACACACACAAACCCATCTTTAAAATGGAAGAGAAGGAACTCCTTGGAGACACTGGAAGACATCTGACCAGACACCAGGTTGCTGCATCAGTATTAAACTTCATGGACACAATAAGAATACTATAATTAGGAAGGATGTTTATAATGTCTTTGTTATAGGTGAAGTTTCATGGTGTCTGCAAAGTTGCTTTCAGTTCATTCAGGGGGAAACTGAAAGGATCTTTACTAAGAGCAAGAGAATTCTTCCCTGCCAAGAGCAAAGACTATTCATCCGTCTAGAGTTCTCTTTCCTAGGCTAGATGCTCCCCCTTGTGTACCAAGAGAGCAAAATGTATATCAAAATGGATTTCAAAACCATGCCCCACGGTGAGACAGCAAGGCTTTCAGAGATGGTCGAAGTGGCACACCTGTGTCAGGCCCGAGATTGAAGGAGGGTCAGGAGTTACAAGCCATTCTAGGCCACAGTGGGGTTCTGTTTCCAAAAGGAGCCACGCTTTTTTTTTTTTAACATGCCCACTCCCCACCCCTAACTACCAATATGGCTCCCATTGAACCTCCATCATGTGAATACCTAAGTCTGTTTGGGGTAAAGGGAAGTCACAGCTGCAGAAAGGCTGCAGTTGAGGAACCTGTCTTAACCTTGCCTATGATGGGCATAATCTTGGAGGCTGAGCTCTGGGATGCATCCCTATGTTGCTTATAAGCTCAGAGACCTCTTAAAGCAGCAGCCCCTGTACCCATGACCTGGGAATACAACTGGACATAGATTAAAGGGGACCTGAGAAGGTCCAGTGTTCCGATGTAACTGGGTCATCCTCTTAGGATGCAGTCATTCTCAAGTCAGAGCCAGGTTCAAATGGTATTCATTACTAACTGCTCTGGGCAAGTTACCCATGTCTATATCCTCATCTGAAAAATAGGAGGAACAATTCCTCCTTCATAAAGTTAACGTAGAGATTATTTATATTTAAGCTTTGGGTGGTACCTGGAACCAAGCAAATAAGCACCGAGCATCAGCTATTATTATGGCTTCTAGTATGCTCTTTTAAATACGTTTAGAAAGCCATGGTGGTGCATGCCTTTAATCCTAACATTTAAACTCAATGGCAGGTGGATCTCTCTGAGTTTGAGGCCAGCCTGGTCTACAAAGCAAGTTGCACAGAGAGACCTTGTCTTCAAAAACCAAATTAATACATTAATAAAAATCAATATTAATTAATTGTTTAGAGAAATCACAACATCCACCATGAAAAGACACATTAAATAATAAATACAGGCGCCCATCCTTAGTTGCTATCACGGAGTTCCTACATTTCTAAGAAATAGAAATGCTAGAAAAAATAAATCATTTGTTCTAATCTTTGGTCTGGGGTCCAGGTTATTGACACAGAGCTCCTAAAGGCCTTGTCGACAGAGATGCTGGGATCTTAGGCATCTCTTGGGGACTCCTAAAACATCTCTTGTTCGAAGACAAACTCTTCTCTCTTGTTTTGGTTTGGCTTAGGAAGCAGGGTCCCACCCTATAGCCCAGGCTAACACTGAGTTCTTCCTGCCTCAGCCTCCCAAGTGCTGAGAATAGAGGCATGAGCCAGCATGCTCCAATTGTAATGCTGAGTCTCTTGCTGGCTGGCCTTCTATGGCCAGGAAGCCCAGGCCAAGATAAGAAGTCTGTTTTCAGCCCTACCCCATGTTCCCCAGAGGAAGAGGGCTGAAAATGGAGAAAATCCATATCTGTAGAATGAAGGCTTCATTTAAAAATTCATGCACTAAGGGGCAGTGGTGGCACACCCCTTCAATCCCAGCACTCGGGAGGCAGAGGCAGGTGAATCAACAGAGTTCAAGGCTAGCCTGGTCTACAGAATGAGTTTCAGGACAGCCAGGACTACACAGGGGAAAAAAACTTTTTAAATCCCCGCACTGTTGGGTTCACAGAGCTCCTGGATGGGTGAACATTTCTGTGTACTGAGAGGCTGGTACAATCACAGAGCATGACTGAAAACTGTAGTAATCTTGTAACAACCTAGACCATTTTATGTTCATAAAATGGTAATCCTTGCCGGGCGGTGGTGGCGCACGCCTTTAATCCCAGCACTTGGGAGGCAGAGGCAGGCGGATTTCTGAGTTCAAGGCCAGCCTGGTCTACAGAGTGAGTTCCAGGACAGCCAGGACTACACAGAGAAACCTTGTCTCGAAAAACAAAAACTAAACAACAAACAAAAAACAACAACAACAAAAAAATGGTAATCCTTTCAGGCTGGAGATGGCTCAGTGGTTAAGAGCACTGACTGCTCTTCCAGAGTTCAATTCCCAGCAACTACATGGCGGCTCACAGCCATCTCTCATGAGATCCGATGCCCTCTTCTGGTGTGTCTGAAGGCAGCTACAGTGTACTCAGATACATTGAATAATCTTCAAGGGGAAAAAGTGATGATCCTTCCATAAACCCAACTTGATTGGAACTTCTGAGGTGAGCAGTAAGTGACTAAATGCCCACAGGCAAAGACCTCCGGAAAGGGACCCTTCTCAATCTCGCCATGATTGGCTTCCCCTGCGCTGCTTATTTGCATTTACCACGCCCATGTCTTCACCTGCCAGTCAGCTCCATAACCAGACCCAGACAACATTAAATGCGTTCCTAAATTCTGTGAACCAGAAAGTCATGGGGACCTCAACTTATAGCAAGGCAGTTAGAAGGCTGAAGGGCATATAATAACCTACTACTTGTGTTTGGCATTTGAAGTAGCACACAGGTTATTAGTCTGAGACCTTAACCCACGGATCTGATTGAAACAACAGGTGCCATCAGAAAGGAATTCCAAGGCACCCAGTTAAGTCTCCGGATTATTGAATGACCCTGCATATCCAGCATCAAACCTGTAGTGTTTAAACTAATTTCAAAAACTTGGTTATGTGCTGCTTGCCTGAGAGATCTTCAGTAGCTGGCCTTGTGAAAATATTACCATGTTTTTGTCTAGAGATTTATGACATCCGTCTTTGGAAGAGGAAAAGGAAAAAACATAAGAAACAACTAGTCCAAAATCCAAATTCTTATTTTGCGGTTGTAAAATATAAATTGCTTCAGGATTGCCACAGTTTTCAGACATGTTCAGTGGACTCTCGGTGTAGGTTACCCAACAGTGTCCCGCCAGCCTATAGGAACAAAGGGTAGACTCACAGAAGGTTGTTTCTTCAGGAAACCAATACTAACAAGCCACATGAGTTCCAGAGTGTGTTTTCTCAGCTTTAAATTCAGTTACTTTACTTTACCAAGACAATGCGATGATACTTGGTTTCATAAGATATGTAACAGTGACCTATTCTCAGTTGCCAATAAAGTTTTATTAATGGGCAACAATGACCAAGCCAGCCGAGTGAGTCAACAGTTTCTCCAGCACTTAGGAGCCATCAAGGATTAAAAAGAAAACAGACAATTAGAAACATTGTAGCACGACCCCAGCCAGTTCTGAGGCTGAGGTGGGTTTATTGTTTTCCCAATCTGCTTTTATACCACTTTAATTACATGCAAGTATTAAGATCAATTTTAGGTTAAGGAAGAAGCAAGACAATAGATGCAAATAGTTAAGGAACAAGCAAGGCAATAGACAAAGTCCCATGATCACTGTTTCTAAGAGCTTATCTGGATGAAGAAGATACCTGAGTTTAACTTCCCTGAAGTCTGGTGTGGAGTTCCTGTGACAGTAGGGAAGGATCTGGCTATTTCATCTGGTTTGTCTACTATGAAGTTTCCTCTCTTTGTATGTGCTCTGGGCCTTCTGAGACTTCACTGGATGGCTGCTCAAAGTTCTTCAGGACATAGAAACATACCCCCTAGCAGCACATAGACCTTGCCTTAGCAGTCCAAAGGTCTCCTATCTCAAAGCCAAGTCAGAAGGGTCAGCACCGATGAAGAAGCAAGCTAGCCAGGGCCTGAGGAGAGCCAAGCCAAGTGGAATCCTAAGTTGATCCTAGCAACGTGTAGTAACAGGCCTGGTAGTGAAAGCCTGTCATCTCAGGATGAGATGATGAGTTGAGGTCAGCCTGGGCCACATGAGAGCATCTAAAATAATCATGCTAACACCAGAAGAGAACACCGATGTGCCATGGCTTTTCCTGCTTTTGATCAATCAAATTTGAACTGCACAAAGTAGCTCAAGCTACACCTGTTAAAATACTTGTATTCAGGTTAGGCACGTTTTCATCCCAGCACTCGGGAGGCGGGGGGGGGGGGGAGAGGAAGGGGGGAGTAGATCTCTCTGAGTCCAAGGCTAGACTGGTCTACATAGAGATTCCCAGGACATCCAGGACTTCATTTATAGTGAGACCCAGTCTCAAAAAAAAAAAAAAAAAAAAAGAATTTGTGCTAATTTTAAAAAGTGTGTGTGTCTGTCTGTGTGTGTGTGTGTGTGTGTGTGTGTGTGTGTAGCGATGTGCACTTGCCTATGTCAGCACATCTGGAGACCAGAGGTCAACATAGGCTCCTTTACAGCTTACCAGTTTTTTGAGACAGAGCTTCTGACCAAGCCTAGATCTAGCAGTGTCAGCCAGGGTGGTTGTCCAGTGAGTCCCTGGGACCCATCTGTTGCTACAACAGTGATGCTGGGGTTGTAGACATGAGCTATACACCCGTCTTTCACATGGATGCTGAAGACTTGAATTCAGGTTCCCACTAAGACATCTCTTTGAGGGTTTTGAAGAAGAGTCTCATAACTGTCGTCAAACTTGCTGTGTAGACAGGAATGACTTTGAACTGCTGATGCCCCTGCCTCTGTCTCCTGACTACTGAGATTACAAGGCATATGCCACGTAGTAGCTGAAGCCAGGATGAAGTCTGATTATAGACGATGAAGTAGAACTGAGGGGCCAGAGAGATGGCTCAGCAGTTACGAATACTCACTGCTCTTGCAGAGGACCAGGGCTTGGTTTCCAGAACCCACTTGGAGGCTCACAGTCTCTAGATTCCAGTTCTAGAGGATACAATGGCCTCTTCTGGCTCTGCAGGCATGACATGTATATGATACACAGATGCACATGTAGGCAAAACATCCATACACATAATATAGTTTTTGCCAGCTGTTTTATGTCAACTGACACTAGCTAGAGTTAGCAGAGGAAACCTCAATTGAAAAATTGCTTCCATAGACCAGGCCGTAGGCAAGTCTGGAAGCCATCTCCTCCATTAGTGATTGATAGGAGAGGGACCTCCAGTCCATTGTGGGTGGAGCTATCACTGGGCTGGAGGGCCCAGTTGCTATAAGAAAGCAGGCTGAGGAGCCATGAGGAGCAAGCCAGTAAGCAGCACCCTCCACAGCCTCTGCACCAGCTCCTGCCACCAGGTTTCTGTTCCTGCCCTGACGGCCTTCCATGATGAACTATAAATTAAACTTTCCTTGCCAAGTTACTTTTGTTAATGGTGTTTCATCACAGCAACAGAAACCCTAAGATAAGAACCAATAAGAGCCAGGCAGTGGTGGCGCACGCCTATAATCCTAGCACTTGGGAGGCAGAGGCAGGCGGATTTCTGAGTTCGAGGCCAGCCTGGTCTACAGAGTGAATTCCAGGACAGCCAAGGCTATACAGGGAAACCGGAAAAAAAAAAAAAAAAAAAAAAAAAAAAAAAAAAAAAAAAAAAAAACAAAAAAAAAAAAAAAAAAGAACCAACAAGAATATGGATCCCAGAACCAGCCAGAAAGCTGGGCAGGTATGGCAGCTACCTGTAAGAGCAGCAGGGAGGAGGTAGAGGAACCCTGGGGCAGAGTTGCCAAGCACCGAGTTCAACAAGAAATCCTGCTTCGGGAAGTAGAGAGGGATCAAGGAAGACATGTGGCATCAACTTTAAGCCCCCAAAAACACACATGTACACACATGCACACACACACTCAAATGTATACACAGGCATACACACCAAAAATACAAATACACAAAGTTGACTTTCAGAATATAAGCCATTCTCTCTCTTCTTCCTCTTCTCTCCTATATAGTCTCATTTGAGGCTCGAAACAACTCTATGAGGTGAGACAGCCCAGGGAGGCTTCCCAGACTAGCAAATATCAAGCACTGAGAGCTATGACTGAAATTTTATTTTTATTTTATTTTTCGTAATCTGAATACAGGAACAAGATCTTAGGATCTGGTCCTAATGAGTTTGAATGAAGCTCTGCACCCTGCAGGTCTTGAATGGAGAGACTCATCCATCATCCATGATAGCAGGAAAGACATGTGCCAGCACAGTCTGACTGTATTAACACTCTGCCCTTCAATTCGCTTCCAAAATTCTTCCAAGAAATTGCTCAAAACCTCCAGTCTCCATGGAAACCTCAGGAAAGACTATTGACTCTAAGGGAAATGTTGCTGGTACTCCTCCCTTGATAATGAATAGTTATTATTAAAAGTCAGGTTCCATGAGACACCTACTGTAGCTTCTGGGCAAGGCCAGTCTCTGTGGACTGAGGGTAAAAGGCAGTTCACCCCCCAACACTGCGGTTAGCTAAAAGGAAAGGGAGAAAACATTGTGTGTGCGAGCGCCTAGTCTCAGTACAGACATAAGACCTGAGACTTTACATCCATGTTTTCAACCAGGGACTGGAACTAGATGTTCACCAAGAATGGCGAAATAAAATTAAACCAATTCCTTGTGCTCTTTGCTATGTACAAGTTATTTGCAGACCAAAAGGTAGAATAAACTCAGAGTTAAGGCCTGAAGCACCTGTCTGGAAAAGAATGGCATAAATCTGAAGAAAGAGACAGAACTGAGTTGTCACTGTTTGAACATAAGACATCTCCCATAGGCTGGTGTTTGCATGTTCACTTCTCAGCGGTTCTTGCTGAACTGAGAAGCTATGGAATCTTTAGGTGTGCCAAGATGGCAGAAGTAGGCTACCAGGGACAGGTCTTTGAAGGTTATATCCATGCCCTGGTTCCTACCATGCCTTGGTACATTCTGTCTCCTGATCCATCATTCCTTGCAAGGATGCTCTGAAACCACGAGGCAAAAAAGCCCTTCGTCCCTTAAACTGTCAAATTGTAGCTGAGTCACAGAGATGCAAAAGTAACTGGATACACTATTCAAAGGCACTTCACTATCATTGGCCAGAGATCAGGTGGAATGGGGACTTGGCATTCGGACCCCAAGCTACACATGATGGCTTACATCCATAATCCCAACAGCTGGGAGGCTGAGGACAAGATGACTGCCATATAGTTGAGGCCAGGCTGGGCCACGTGGTGAGTTCCATGACAGCCTGAGCTCCAGAGGAGGACCTTGACTCAAAAGCAAAGATAAACAAAGCAACCAGAAATACACAGGGGGCAGTCCTAAGGCTAGTAACAATGACAACTTTGAAGAAGAATCACAAATGAGAGAGGGGGGTAACGAGAGGGAGGGAGGGAGGGAGGCAGGCAGGCAGGCAGGCAGGCAGGCAAGGTTGATCTTCTAAGGACCCCATGCTTCTGATAGAACTGACAGAAATCAAGCTGGACATGGTGGTAGACACCTATGATCCAAATACTCGGAAGAGTCAGGAAGTTCAAGTATAGCCAGGGATACAAAGGGATGGCTACTGTTTAAGGTTAGGCAATTTCAATTCTACGGTGGCTGGGAAGCCCAAACATCCATACAGAAATTATCTGAACTGTATTAGGCAAACTTTTGTTTTAAATTGTGTGTGAATTCTCCCTTCCATCACGTACGTTCTGGAATTGAACTTAGGTCATCGGACTTGGCTGCAAGTGGCTTTTCCCATTGGCTTGTACTAGACATACATTTCAAGTGCAAATTTGACACATGCTCATAAAATAGGCCAAAATAAAAAGCAAGCCCTTTCTAAATGCAATTTGTAAATCGAAGTACAATCCTCTGGGCCTTGATACTTTTTGCTCAGGGTAAAGTATTTCCGGGAGACAGCATGCCAAAACTTACCTTCTTTGGTTTAGCCACGAATCTTTTAAATGACCTCCCATGGTCACTCAAATATCCATGAGGGTATTTAAGTGTGGGGTCCACTTTATCTTAAAATCATAAAAAAGAAACTGTCTTGTTCTGGGGCTGGGAAGGTGGCTCAGTCAATAAAGTACTTGCCATGCAAACCAGAGAAACTGAGCTCAATCCCAGCACCTACACACACACACACACACACACACACACACACACACACAAATTAACTGAATTGAAAAAGAAATTAACTTTATTTTTAATTTATGTTCATTGGTGTTTTGCATGCATGTATGTCTGAGGGTGTCAGAAACCCTGGAACTGGAATTATGGACTGGAGTGACAGACAGGTGTGAGCTGCCATGTGGGTGGCTGGCAACCCAGGTCCTCTGACTCTTATCTGCTGACTCTTATCTCTAGCCCCTGAAAAACATTTTTTATTCATTTATTTATATACGTGTGTGCATACAGTTACAGGCAGTTGTGAGCTGCCTCATGTGGGTGTTGGGAATAAAATTCAGATCCTCTGCAAGAATGACATACCATCAACTGATAAGAGCCATCGCTCTAAATTTTAAATTAAATTTTTGTGGTTGTTGTTTTTGAAACAGGGTTTTTCTAGGTAGCCCTAGCTGTCCTGGAACTCACTCTATAGACCAGGCTGTCCTCCAACTCACAGAGACCTGACTGCTTCTGCCTCCCAAGCACTGGGATTAAAGGTTTGCACCACCACCACCCAGCTAAATTAAAAACTTTGAGAGCCAGGTACAGTAGGATCCACTTGCTATATCAAACCAAGGGAGGCAGGGACAGGAAGCTCCTTGGCGCTTGCTGACAAGAATCAGGCAGGCAGTCTCAGGTCCCATTGTGAGCCACTGCCTAAAAAAAATTAAGGTGGACAGTTACTGAAGAGTAACACCAAAAGTTGACTTCTGGTCTCTACATATACTCCTGTGTACCCCACACACAAAGAAAAAGAGAGACATTTCCCACTTACACAAGAGTTCAACGGCTTCCCACCAGAATCGTCCTAAACACATGAACCCAGTGAGAAAGTGACATTTCCTAACCTAATAAGACCCCTGAATAAATCAAACGGTATAGGACTGCTATCAAATGCAAAGTTTCTTTTTTTTTTTTTATTTAAGATTTCTTAATTTATTTTAAATGCCAACACTGTAGCCATCTTCAGACACACCAGAAGAGGGCACCAAATCCCATTACGGATCCCATGTGGTTGCTGGGAATTGAACTTAGGACCTCTGAAAATGTAGCCAGTGCTCTTAACTGCTGAGCCATCTCTCCAGCCTGGAAAGTTTAAGTAGAAAACTGATCTTAAGAGCAAAAGGTTGGGCTGGAGAGATAGCTCAGAGGTTAAGAGCACTGACTGCTTTCCAGTGGTCCTGGGTTCAGTTCCTAGCAACTACATGGTGGCTCACAACTATCTGTAATGGGACCTAATGCCCTCTTCTGGTGTGTCTGAAGACAACATCAGTGTACTCATACATTAAAATGAATAAATTAATCTAAAAAAAGAGCTAAAGGTCAGGCATATTTTCTCTAAGAAATTACTCATTAAGCTGGGTGTGGGAAGACTTCCATGGGTTCAAGACCCAGCCCAGACTGCACAGGGTCAGCCTATGTTTCCACAAAAAGACTGTCTCAAAAAATAAAAATATAAATAAATAAATAAATAAATGTTTGTTTTACAGCAGAACCATAAATGAGAGATGTCATTACGATATGTATCTTTCATGTAAAAATCTTTATTTAAAATTATAAAACTAAAGTCAAATTATCGTCTAGAAAGCAGGTTTTGTTTTTTCATATCTTCTAGAAAGCAATCTATAACTGAGACATTCTTAGGTATTTCTGAACAAGACTATATAAGGATATAAAGGAGATGGGGGAAAATGGCTGCCAGTAAAGTGGTGGCCACATGAGGAGCTGAGTTCAACCCCCAAGACACACAAAAAGCTAAGCGAGACAGCATGTGCCTAGAACCCCCATGCTGAGGAGACAGAGACAAGAGAACTTCTGGGCTCACTGGACAGCCAGGGTGGCACAATCAGTGAGCTCTAGATTCAGTGAGATACCCTGTCCCCAAAAATAAGGGACAGTCATTGAGAAAGATACTTGACATCAACTTCTGGCCTACACACGAACACACACACACACCACACATGGGCACAGACACACATATACAGACACACACACGCACACATATACACAGAAAGACTGACATGAGTTTATCTCAGTGGTTTGGTACTTGCCACATATTCAACATGGCTATGGATTCAATCATCAACACTGCCCAATTCCACCTCAGGAAAAAAAATGCACAGATTCTTCAAAAGCAAAATTAATTTCAAGTCAATTTTATTTAAAACTACATATATAAATGGGCCAAATAACACTCAGACAAGATATCTGCAACTTTTTGAAACATTGTAGTCCAAAAAGACTAATACTTACAGCTGATTCAGCTCACAATACTGTCCCTTTCCAAGCAGCAGAGCTGTCTCTAGAAACATTTTACCGGTACCTCTAAGGGCAACAGAGTCTTAGAGCCACAGGCCACAACCCTGCCTGTACTCAAGGAGATTAGGTCTAGCCAGACAGGAAGCAGAGAGCAGACAAAAGGAGCTGACTCCAAGTCCACACTTCTACTTTGACAAAAGCAATTGCTGGCCTACGTCATCACACATTGAAGCAAGTAAGCCACGGAAACATTTTAGCAACCATATACCAAGTGTGGCATATCGATATCTGAGGCTGGAGACTGACTGATTAGGGTTGGAGATAGAACTCTGGGGTAGGTCCCCAAGCTAAAAAAAAAAAAAAAAAAAAAAAAGAGGGCAGAGGGCTTATTCATTCATTTTTATTTGTGTTCACTAATGTTTCCACTCAAATTTAATGAGAAATATATACCTCTAGGACCCCTGCACCACGCTGCTCTCTTAAATGGAAGGATGGCTTATTCAAACCCCGGAGTTTCTCTAGTTACGCGCCGAGCATCAGGCTCAGTAAGTTTTGCTGCTGAACTGATGCACAAACTCAGGCAGAGTGTAGACAGCTCCCCATCCTACTGCAGGGTCCATGCTGATGAAGTCATTCAGGTTCATTTTGGAGTCTAGAAAAGAACAGGGGAGAAGCATCTGCTGAAACAATTTCAGGTTAGCAGCAACAGAAGAACCCAGAACCCTAAGGAGTGAGGAGTCCATTCAAATAAACAGGAGTTCAAGATCACTCTTGCAACGTTCTCGCCTCAAACACACTGCAATTTCATCAAGACACAGCATCACATCAGCCTACGGAAGGATGCTTCAGCGTGCTATGTTCAGTAGTCTTTACAAATATCAAGGTTGGGCAAGAGAGGAAGAAGGAGAATGGTGACCGACTGGGGGAAGTATAAAAAGATAGGACAACTACATGTCTGAGTTAGATTCTGCATCAGGAATAAGAAATAAGCGAGAAGCCCTGAAAAACTGAACAGTGTTATCCTTAATGCTTCTACGGTTATATGCTACCGTTAGCACCAAAGACGTGGAGAGGTGGCTCAGCAATTAAGAGCACACTGGCTGCTCTTCCAGGGCTCCTGGGTTTGATGCCCAACAGCCACATACATGGTGGCTCACAACCATCTGTAACTTCCAATCAAAATCTGATGCCCTTTTCTGACTGGGCACTGGACACATAGGGTATACTGGCTTGCATGCAGATGAAACCCCCGTATGCATCAAAAAATTGAAAATAAATGTATCTTTAAAAAAAAAAGACTTTAAGACTAAGGGAACCTGAGGGAGGGTTATGTAAGAACTCTGTCCTACTTAGCGAATTTTCTAGAAGCCTGAAATTATTTAAAAATAAAAGATTATAGAAAGGGTGCATACATAATCAACCTGCCAGTTTCCAAGCTTAATGGACAAGTTACAGGAAATCCAACGGAACACAGTCACAAGGACACAGTCACAAACAGCAAGCTGTCACTCCTATTCCCAGTGTTTTCAATATACATGGCAAGGAAAGAGCATACACATATTAAAACATACTCAGAGCTGGAGAGATGGCTCAGCGGTTAAGGACACCTGTTCTTGCAGAGGACCCAGGTTTGAGTCCCAGCACCTAGTGACTCACAACTCCAGTTTCAAGAGAGGCAATGCCCTCATTTGACCTTCTCAGCACCATGTGGTATACAGACGCACATGCAAGCAAAACATTCATACGTGTGAAATCAAATATTCTAAAAATAAAATTTAAAAAATAAAAGGGAAAGGGGAAAACAGTATAATTATGTTTTAATTTTAAAATAAAATTAAATTTAAAATACCTAAAATTTTAAAATAAACAACAAAAAAAATCTTTGGTTTGTATGTTGTTTTTGTTTTCCAAGACAGGGTTTCTTTGAGTGTAGCCCTGGCTCTCCTGGAACTTGGTTTGTAGACCAGGCTGGCCTTGAACTCACAGAGACCTTCTTGGTTCTGCCTCCCAAGTGCTGAGATTAAGGGTATGAGCCACCACAGGCTAGCTAACAAAAAATGCTTTAAATAAAATGCACGCCTTTGATCCCAGCACTTGGGAGGCAGAGGTAGGCGGGTTTCTGAGTTTGAGGCCAGCCTGGTCTACAGAGTGAGTTCCAGGATAGCCAGGGCTATACAGAGAAACCCTGTCTCAAAGAAGAAAAAAAAAACAAAACTAATTTTTAAGTTTTTATTTATTGAGTGTTTCATATGATGTATTATTTTGGCCATGTTCTTTCTTTTCCTAAAACTCCTCCAAAATGCCCACCCCCACCCACCCAAGAAAACAATATTCTTAAGACAGTGCAGGATTGTGTGTGTGTGTGTGTGTGTGATTATGTGATTATGGAGGGCTCTGCTTCACATGTGTGGAAAACAGAGGTTAACATCCAGTGTCTTCCTTCCAGTGTCACCAAAGATCCAAACTCAGCTGGGCAGGGGTGGCATACACCTTTAATCCCAGCAGAGGCAGGTAGATCTGTGAGTTCAAGGTCAGTCTGATCTATGGAGTCAGTTCCAAGGACAGCCAGAACTAACTCTGCCTCCAGGAGACAGGGGTGTAGGAGGTGTGTGGATCCAAATCAGGCCCTCATGCTTGTTTGGCAGGCAGTGACCAAGCTAGCCATCTTCCCAGTTCACATTACAGAATACATCCATACGTGCAGAAGCTAACTGAAGCCCAGCATAAAATGAGTAAAGGCACCTAATGAGCTACCATCAAGGCCAAAGGACTGATAAGGCCATGTGGGTTAATGACGTATGTGTACTGGGCTTCAAGAATTCATACCTACACGAGAAATGGGTCCCTGCTGAAGGCACTATGTGCCCAGGCTAGCCCCTGGGTAGCCAGATACTTTCTCCTAACACAGCTTTCATAGTTGTCACATGAAAGTTAGGATGGGGCATGAGGAAGCAATCACAGTTCTTGTTGTTCCTTTCATTATGAAGCCTCTCCCTGAGACTTGGTCAGAACCCTCGTTAAGAGTTCACCCCCTTCAAATACGCTAGCTATTTTATGCTTTCTTCCCCCAAAGAGCTACTGATGCCCTAGCCCTGTTTCTGCAGAATCCTGCCCGGCCTGCAGGCCACTCTCCTGTAGACCGCATTAGCCACATGATGGGATGATCTCACCCATAACTGGAATGGTGTGAACGATCTACAATCATAGATAATGTCTCAAAAGCATGTGAATGCCGAGCAACAGTAAAAGGATGAACGGCCTGCTATATTCTTAACTCTCAAGGCGTCTTCAACTGGACTGCTGCCTAGAAGCACGGGAAGGAAGTGAGTGGCGATAAAACTCTCTGAACACAGGTTTATTACAGGGTTACTAAAATGACATCTCTCACATCGGGAGGATACACTGGGGAATTCTTCTACCAGTGAATAAAACCCCACCATGGCAATGTGCTACTGATTCCAGTAGGACACACCGGTGTGATGCCAGAATCCCAGCAGATGCTGACAATAAATAATCAAGCAGCTGGCTACTGTCATGGCTTCTGGTCCTCAGCACTTACTCTCCCCAAGAGAGCTTTTGCCTTCCAGTCCTGTTCTCTGTACCTCAACTGCTGAATCCAGGAAGCACAGAGGACGGGAGCCCTCATTTCTCCTCATCACTCGGGGAGCTTCTCCAAAGATGACTAAGTGCAGAGACAGGGTAGTAGCTCATACCTTTAGTCCCAGGGCTGGGAGGCAGAGACAAGCGGATCTCTGTTGAGTCAGAGGGCAGTCTGGTCTACAGAGCAAGCACCAAGACAGCCAAGGCTACACAGAGAAACCTTGTCTAAAAAAAAAAACAAAAACAAAACAAAAAAACAAAAAACAAAACAAAACAAAAAAAACCTCAAACTAAGGGAGACAAGGATCTGAGCAGTGACCAGGCAAAGGCCCTGGCTCACCTCCAGTTTCAATGCAGGGGTACCCTGGAGGAGGTTCTCTCCAGTTCCCACTGGAGTCTTTCATGTGAGACCGGTCAGAAGCGAAGTTCTTCAAATAGGAGTCGGCACGAACCACTCTGAATTTCCTGCAGGTAAATCAATACAGGCTTATATCAGGGAGGTGTCACGGCTGACAACCCAACTCACTGCTATAGTGGACTCTGTTTATGATACACACAAGGCTACTCCTGAGGTTTTGCACCAATGTTAATTAACACATGGGTATTAACTATTGAACAATCTGAAAGATGATTGAAACCCCAAGCTATGAAAGTACAGAGAGTAAATCTACTCAGTTGTTTTTATTTACACATAAGGGGCACATAATGCTGATAATACTGCCCGTAAGGGGCAAAGGATAAGAATTTTGTGGTTGCCTTGCAACTTTCTTGATTTCGACAATATTGGCCATGCTCACACTCCAGCAAACAAGAGAAAAATTCTCAACACATCTGAAAGAAAATGTTGAGAAGCTCATCACACTTTTTTCTTTCTTTTTTTTTCTTTTTTCTTTTTTTTTTTTTTTGTTTTTTCGAGACATTTTTTTTCTTAACGTGTGTTTGTGTGTGTGTGTGTGTGTGTGTGTGTGTGTGTGTGTGTGTGTGGTCAAAGGTAATCTATAGGTATCAATTCTCTCTTTCCACCATGTGGATCCCAGGGATGGAACTTGGGTCTTCAAGCTTGGCTGGTCCTCACCACACTAATATTTATAATGCCGCCAACCCTTTGTACAATGAGGGACCTTTAAAGCTTTAAGATGCTTGTAAGCCCTTACAGAACAGGCACACCAATAATGCAGACAAAAGAGGACCGAGACAGAAGGGAGGAGGGAAGGGGAGCAAAGGGAGGGGAAGGGAGAAGAAAGGAAAAGACTGAGAAAAGGAGAGGGAGGGAGAGAAGGAGGGAGGCAGAAAGAACTTCTGTGTAACCACCAAATCTTACTTCAGAAAATCAGTAACTTAGTACTGAATTTCCTCACCTCCTAAACTGTGGATGAATTTCATCATCAGACTTAAGGGCATCTTCTATGTAAATGTTGAAAGGGCAGGGAAATGGCAAAATAGTATCAAGATCATAAATGAAGCTCTGTCCTTCCTTTGACACATGAAGCAGAACGACATGATAATCCTAGGAATAACAATCGCTCAGGTTAACCCAGTTAGCGGAGGACAGTCGATTCCAACATTACAGGGTCAGCGCACATGCACAAGCTGCAGAAAAGCAGCTGTCAGGGTAACATCGCTCTACCTGAAATACCAACGCTAAATGCTAATAAAACGCAAAGCCGCCAATACTGAAAAATGGCCAGTGACTGGGAAATGTCTAAACAATCAGTGTGTGACAATGTTCTGTGATATCCCATGTTCTATAGTTAAACAGGAAAACTGATCGTAGGACATAGATGTATTTTGTATTCTATTTTAAAGTTTGATCATATAAAGACAGTCACGTGCATTCAGAAGCATACACTTACTTATTCACATGTATGAACGCAAAAGGAGGCTACAAGGATAGAACAGGCTTCTATTCTTTGGATCTTTGATATTCCCCTCTTCCCCTCCGCCAAACCCTTGTGTTGAAGGTTTACTTATCAGGGGGGCATTAGACAGGCTGTGGAGGCTTCAAGAGGGGAAGCCAGGATGGATGTGGCGACACACACTTTAATCCCAACACTCAAGAGGGAGAGGCAGGTGGGTCCCTGTGAGTCCACAGCCAATCTGACGCACATCAGAGTTCCAGGCCAGCCAGAACTACATATTGAGACCTTAAAAACAAAAAAACAGTGAAGCCTAGTGAGAAGTCTCCTGGTCACTGGAGTCATATCCTTGAAGGAGACATTGGGAGCCCAGCTCTTTCCTCTTCTTTCTCTCCTTGGCCATAAGACAAACAGCTCTGCCCTACCACGAGTTCCTGCCTCTCTCCAGGCGCAAACGCAGAGCCAAGCAGTCATGGACTAAAACCAGAAAGGAGCACAAAATAAACCTTTCCTCTACCGTGACTCATCTCCTGTAAAAGTTACAGGGACAGGAAGTGAGTGGCCCTCCAAACTGCTAACCATAGGGGCTTCCCCGAGGTTAAGGCAAAGAGGGATGCGACTTTCCAATTTTTATTACTCTTCTAATTAAAAAAAAAAAAAAAAAAAAGGAAACAAAGCAGCCACGTTCTCATCTGTGTGGGAAGATCTCATCCCAAGGACAAGGCAGCTGTCACGGCTCTGCCTGGTGACAGAATGGACAATACCTACCTCTTACTCTCACTCCCAGATACAAGGCACTGCCAGCACCAGCTGATGCCTAGGAGGACATGGGACTCTCAAGGGACATGTACACAGGCTGGTGCTTCAAACCCAGGAGAAAATGCACCAGAATACCTGTTGAGTTTTAAAGCGTGCTAACAGCACCTGCCGTTCTTACAGCACCTCAGGTCCCTCAGCATGCTAATGCTTTCCCTATGAGATGGAAGGATAATCGACACAGGAAACACTGTGTGCCCAATGCTCCCTGCAGCTCCAACTCCAACTGAGGAAAGTAGAAATGGATCTATCCAGTGCACTCCTGCCCTCCAGATGAGTTAAGAGCTGCTGCCACCTAAGAATCCCACTTCCTCCTGGCCTGATGGCCTTTACACTCTCCTCCACCACAGCAACCCTGCTTTTCAAGTTCACCTAGGACTTAGTGAAGGATAGGAAATCCTGAGCCAAGGATGACTCAGCAGGAAAAGGAACCAGCAGCCACAGAAGCCTGACAGTTCAACTTCAACTCCTGGAACCCACATAAAAAGCCTATGGATGTGGTGTTGAACATCTGCAATCCCAGCACTCCTGCAGCGAGATGCAAGGTGCAGTGGAGCCTGTAAGCTCACAGGCCAGCGAGCCTAGAGTACACAGAAACAGAAACAAAAGAAACTCTGCTTCCACAAAGCAGAAGCAACACTACAAAGCTGTGTTCTCACCTCTGTGTGCACCTGCTATCCATGCATGCACACGTTCAATAAACAAATAATAAATTCAATAGTCAGAAAAATACTAAGCTGAGTGTGGGGAGGGTTGGAAGGGTGGGAGAAAGAGAACAAGAGTGGGTGGGCACACTAAATCTTGACACCGTCTCTAGATAAACTAATACAGCAACTTATAATCTGAAGACTTTTAATCCGTCTCCAGATAAGTCAAACATGCAGCCAGTTTATACGTAAAAAGCCCCTAGTGCAGCCTAGGCACAAGACTAGGGAATCACAAATTTTTCTCTTACACTGGACATTTATAAAAATGACTAAAAGCCAGACACAGTGGCAGAAACACATCTCTAAATCCAGCACTTGGGAGGTGGGACAGGAGAAGTGGAAGGTTCAGGCCAACCAAAATTACACAGAAAGACCCTGCCTCAGATTCCCTGTGTAATTCTGTACTCGCCAACATTTCTCAGCTCCAGAACCACATACCTGACACAGACAACCTAAGTGAGGAAACGTTTATTTTGGCTCATGGTTTCAGAGACTACAGTCAACCATCCCTATGGGAGGGGTAAGACGGGAGGAGCTGTCCATGGCAACAGGAACAGGATGTAGCTGTTCCTCACATGACAACAGGCTGGGAGGAAGAGAGAAAGAGAACATAAGCAGAATACACATGTACTAGCTGGGCTTCAGGTCTCAAGGGTTCCACAACCTCACAGAACAGTATCCCCAGCTAGGAAAAGGAATTTAAACACGGCAGCCTGTAGGGGACATGTCATACACAAACCATTATAGATCCCAAAAGACAAATTTAGAAAAACATATATCCGTAGTGCTTCTACCACAGACAGAATAGCATCCTTTCTCAGAAGATCCTTTATCATTATCAACACTTGTCATAGACCCACTCTAGAGACTCTTCAGTTCTGCTTTACTACCGGTCACTCAGAGGCCACACAGAACAACGCATCAGAGAGGCTCAGGTGGTCATCTTACCCAGATCACAGGTCCGTTCGCAGATCTTGCCTGCTGTTTCCAAATAGGTACCTATAAAACATAGGGTATCTGTGAGTTTCACTCAAATCCTTGTAGATCCTCTAAAACAGTACACTGATGAGCAAGAAGCCCTTCATAAGTGGGCTAAGAAATGTAGACTACTTGCTGCTCTGGCAGAGGACCCAGGATTTGTTCCCAGCATCCACATGGCAGCTTAACAAACATCTGTAACTCCAGTTCCAAGGAATCCAACCCCTTCTGGCTTCTGTAGGCACAATGCACACAAGGAACACAGACATATATGTAGTCAAACACCCATACATATTAGTCCTCTCCATACCCCCCCCCAAAAAAAAGTCAAGCATGCTTGCACACACATTTAATCCCAACACTCAAAAGCAGAGGCAGGTGGTTCTCAGTGAATTTGAAGCCAGCCTGGTCTACACAGTGAGGTCCAGGCCAGCCAAGACTACATAGTGAGACCCTATCTCAGAAAAAAATAATTAAATTTAAAAATCAAAAATGTTGGGGCTGGAGAGATGGCTCAGTGGTTAAGCTGTTCTTCCAGAAGACCCAGGTTCAATTCCCAAGACACATGGGGTAGCACACAACCGTCTATAACTCCAGTTCCAGAGGATCTGACATCCTCACACAGACATACATGCTGGCAAAACACCAATGTACTGAGTTCGAGGCCAGCCTGGTCTACAGAGTGAGTTCCAGGACAGCCACGGCTATACAGAGAGAAACTCTGTCTTGAAAAACCAAATAGCCGGGAGGTGGTGGCGCACGCCTTTAATCCCAGCACTTGGGAGGCAGAGGCAGGCAGATTTCAGAGTTCGAGGCCAGCCTGGTCTACAGAGTGAGTTCCAGGACAGCCAGGACTACACAGAGAAACCCTGTCTCGAAAAACAAAAATAAAAAAAAAAAAAAAAAAAAAAGAAAAGAAAAAGAAAAACTAAATAAATAAATAATTAATTAAAAATAAAAAACAACCAATGCACATGAAATAAAAATAAATAAAACTTATTTTTAAAAAAATGTTTATGTTTTTAAGCAATTAGCATCAATGTGAAGGAATGAAGTCCAAATCCTGAGTATAAGGTATCCTTCGTGGTGAGAACACTGCAGTATTTTCTAGAGAGCAGAAAGGCCTGGATTAGGAGACAGAAGGCCAGACAGGGACAAGTCCTACGTTCCTATTTAGTTATTCATGAGACCTCTTTGCATCTTTCCTTCTTCATGTTTTTTGTTGTTGCTGTTGTTTGTTTTTCTTTTTTGTTTTGTTTTGAGACAGAGTTTCTTTGTGTAGCCCTGGCTGTCCTGAAGCTCACACTGTAAACCAGGCTGGCCTTGAACTCTGTCTGCCTCTGCTACCCGAATACATCTGTTACTACTGGCCGACTTCCTTCCTTCTTTGCTGCTTTTTCAGTTGAGAAAGTTAGCAAGTCATGGCAGTCCATGCCTGTAATCGCAGCCTTGGCTACACAGTGAGTACGAGGGCTACAGTGCCTTAGGTAACATGAGCCCCGTCTCTAACAACAGAAGTGAAGTCAATAAAATAAACCTTGCCTATTTCATAGAATCCCTATTAACCCCAAGTGAGATGACACAGGGGGCTGCTTCTAATGATTCACAAAAGTTCACTACAGCTCTATTTAAACTACATAATACAATAATTTGTATATAATACAATTTTTCTCTAATAATACAATTTTTCAAAAGCTCTAAGCCATACAAGGAGCTTGCCTGTAATCCCAGTACTCAGAAGGGTACTACAGTTTGTGGCCAGTCCAGTCTACACAGTGAGTTTCAGATCAGCCAAGGTCTACACTATGAGACACCCTCTCAAAAAGGAAGGAAGGAAATGCAATCTGCATAAATACGCCGTCTCAAGGTTCTCTGCCTAAGGGAATAAATACTTCTAAACTGAATCTAAATGAAAATAAATGTTTAAAAGGTTGCAGTTCCAAAGCACGTGTTAGAACAGCACAGCATCTGTACTGCACTTGGCTTCCGAGGTCCCCTGAACCTCATTCTATAATCACTTACCAACTTACCATCTTCTTCTCGTTTGATATGAAGACAGCGTAGCATTCCTCCAGTGGATATTGGTTGTGTGTTTTGATGTATTCACAGAGCTTCCAAATGTTTTCCTCACTGAAACAAAACAATCGTTTATACAATTTACAAAAGATTGATGGGACTATAACTAGAGAGGACCTTAACCACCATCTGACAGCTGGCTAACAGGTGGCCTTAGCACCCTCAACAGCTGCTAGCCAACCTGTACTCTATGCACAGGTCCAGAGGGTCCTTACGTACCACAGAAGGCTGACTGTGGCCAATAAAGCACTATGTCAGGACTCCAGAAGCTGAGATACCACTGGAATCCCAACTCAATCACTAACAAGAAAAGCAGCTTTGCACTTATTCTTACACCACACTGTATCCTGCCACAAATCCCAGTACTCAGGAGGCAGATCTGTTTGAATTCAAAGCCAGACTGACCTTTTCAAAACTAAATATGGCTGGAAGGGTAGGCTTGGTGATTAACTCCAGCTCTAGGGGGATCTGACACATTCATAAGTACAAACTCATAGACATACTCACATCCATACATGAAATTAAAATAAACCAAAAACCATTTCAATATAAGGTCCAGAGGTCCTGAGTTCAATTCCCAGCAACCACATGGTGGCTCACAACCATTTGTAATGAGATTCAATTACTCTCTTCTGGCATGTCTAAGAGAGTGACGGTGTACTCATATACATAAAATAAATAAATAATTTTTTTTAAAAAAATAGGTGAATAATTTTTAGAGTTCTTTTAGGAGCTGGGCAGTGGTGGTGCCTACCTTTAATCCCAGCACTTCAAGGCACAGGCAGGCAGAGCTCTCTGTTCAAAGCCAACCTGATCTATAAAATGAGTTCCAGGACAGCCAGGGCTAAAAAAGTAATTTTTGAAAACAAACAAACACACACAAAACAAAGTTCTTTTAGAAACTGAAGTTCATCTTCCCACACTCTGTCCCAGACAAATCTCTCCCTATGGACAGGCCGTTAGCCACCTAACATGGTCAGAACCTGCCTAAGCAATGTTCAGAGGGTATCATTGAGCCTCCTTCTCAAGCACAGGGGAGAACAGGCACTCCTCGCTCACTTCCCGGCTCAGACTCTGGGTCCCTGTCTCTGTGTAACGAATTACTTACACCTCTGCTCAAAATGAGTCTCATCGACAATCTACTCACGGCCTATCGATAACTCAGGGTATCAGGACCAACGAGTCATCCACACCTCAACACCCAAGAAAGACAGAAATGCATGCAGGGAATTTATACAATTATATTAAACTGAAAGTATTACAGAAATATGCCTTTTCTATTACATAGTGTGTGGGGGGGGGAAGCGAATGAGAGAGAAAGGGAGGGAGAGGGAGAAGGGGGGGGGATTTATGCATGCCACAGTGAACAACTTTTCAGGGATCATGGATTCCAGGGATTGCACTCAAGTTTGCTGGCCAGTACCTTTAGCTCCACCTCACCACGCCCCCTCCACTGAACCTTTTGAGAAGATTCAGGGAAGGCAAAGTAGCTCAGAGGGTGAAGGCCAAGCCTGGAGACCTGCGCACACTACTGGGGATGCAGGTAGTGAAGAGAGAACCAAGTCAGGTTCAGTCTTCATGCCTCAGACCACGCATGGACTAAATACTGCAGCACTTCCCCCAATACTGAGTCCTGTCCCGCTGGCTTTGCCTGGGAGACACGTGGATGAACAGGGGAGACACATGTAGGGGATCCAATCAGAGAGGAAACTGCTTATGCCCCTCATTACAATGGCCCCAGATTCTTCTTGGGTGTGTTGTAAACAGAGAAGCCATTCTTCAGGCCCCCTGCTCTGAGCACACCCCATAAAATGTTTGTTCAAGCTCTGAGAAGACATGTGTTGGTCCAATCTACAGGAATTCTGAACTTAACCACAAGCATCTTCTAGGGCATGAGACACAAATCACGGCTAAGTACTTATATAATGAATTAATGATTACAGATGCAAAAGGGACTAGAGGCAAAGCACCAATTATCCCAGAGGGTCCATTAAAGATGCATAAACAAAGAGCGGGGGAATCATTGAGATATGGGGAAACAGCAAAGGTCAGCAGTTTCTCCTTTTTGCCTTGTCCCCTCTTCATCCTGAAGGTGGTTTGGAGTTAATGCAGAGTTCAGGAGTCTACAAACACCATAAGCAGGCAGAATACATGATACGGCTTGAATACACACTGCCCGTTTATTTCTTAAATTTCTGTGAATGTTACATAGAGTAAAAAAAATAAAATGTGCCAGATAGTGGCAGCGCATGCCTTTAATCCCAGCACTCAGGAGGAAGAAGCAGGTGCATCTCTGAGTCTGAGGCCAGGCTGGTCCACTTGAGGTTAACATCCTAGCTTCTGCCGGTGGGAGCTGCCATTACAGACAAGAGCCACCACACACTGCTCATGAAACTTTTTTTTTTTTAAATAAAGATGTATTTTATGTGTAGGGGTGTTTTGCCTGTATGTACGTCTGTGAAGTGCCTGAGGAGACAGGAAGAGGGCATGAGATCTCCTGCAGATGGAGTTACAGACAGTTGGGAACCACCATATTGCCAGCTTCTAGGAACAGAACCCTGGTCTTCTGGAAGAGCAGTCAGTGTTCTAAACTGCTTAGCCGTCTCTGCTGTTAAAGGGGTTTGAGGGTGAGGTCCTTACATTTGGAGATACTGGGAGCTACCTCAGGAGTAGCGAGTACTCAGTGTCTGTCAAAGGTCCTGGCAATGGAAAAATAAACCAGGGAGTGGGGATGGTAGTCTCCAGGAAATCAGTTGATCTTATCCCTAGCAAAACGGCTAACAAAGCAACAAAGAGCTGAGACTGCTGCAGGTCCCACCCACGGGCTGAATTCAGAGGCAGACACAGGAAAGCACCATAGACCACAGCAATGTGAACTGGACTGTAACATGATGGGAGGAAGGGTCCTCAATGACAATGCTAGACAGGCTCAAGACCCTTTGGGGTTCTATACTGAAACACTGGGATGGGGGGTGGGGGGGCAGGAAGCTCCAAGACCACATCGTCCTACACAAGTCTTAGCTGCCACTATCATCTGGAATGATAAGTAATGTCAAACAGAGTACAGAATGCAGAAGCAACATTTAAGCAAGATAAAAGAACCTGGAGAAACCATACAGTCAGTTGTGCCTACTGACAAGCCAATCACAGCAGGACATGTCTAGAGATTTGTTTGGCTGTCGCGACTGGGGGTGGGGGGGCGGGGAGCTGGTAATATCATCTATCTCATACAGGACAGAAATGCTATAAAATTCATGGAACGAAGAATTGATGACTCAAAATGCCAACAAAGCCAAGCCTAGGAACCCTGCAATAGGGGACATGGACATATATGTAAACACATTTTTAAAAAAAAAAATCAACAGCCTGACACTTCTCCATTGTACCACCTGTAAGTCCAAACTCTCTGAGGTAGAACCCTCAGGTAAAACTGAAGAGTTATACAAGCTCTCAGACGAGTCTTCAACACAGTCAAACAGAGTAGTATGAAGTTTTGAGCATTATGAAACCAGCAAAGGATGGAAAAGTGTTACTTTTCCCATTACTATGGCAACATCTTTTTGCTTGTTTTTCTTTTTGGTTGAGATAGGGTTTCTCTATACAGCCTTGGCTATCCTGGAACTAGCTATGTATACCAGGCTGGTCTTGAATTCATAGATCCGCCTGCCTGCCACTGGGCAGTGGTGGCGCACATCTTTAATCCTAGCACTTGGGAGGCAGAGGCAGGCGGATTTCCAAGTTCGAGGCCAGCCTGGTCTACAGAATAAGAGGCAGCTACACTAGGTGCCAGCTTGTCGGAAAGATACAAAGGCAGCTGAGTTCAAGGTCAGCCTGGGACAGATTGAATTTAGTTCCAGGTATGGTCAGACTGGTAATCTCAGGACACCGAGCTAAGTTTACAAAAGCAGGCAGATCTCTGAATTCTTTTGCAATGTTAAAAAAAGAAAAAAAAAAAACTGGGCTTTTGGTCTGCATGAAATGAGCTAGCAGACATGATAGCAGTTCTTACAGAGCTGAGCTGATTGGAGATCTCTGGAGATCAAAAACAGCTCTTCAAGAATTGTTTTCTAACAGGATTTAGAACATGGTGGAACAATACAAGGATGGTGAACACAGCTCTTGCAAAATTTTTCATAGCTCTTTTAGATTTTTTTCTAATAGGATTTCCTTAGAGATCTGACACCAACGGTCTTTTAGAAGGTTCCCTGACAGCTATCCAGAGAAGACTGAAGAACAAACACAGATCTTTTAGAGTTTTTTTTTTTTTCCTGGCTTTTTGATTTTGATCAGAAAACCCAAGAATTACTTTCTGAATTTTTCTAACAGGATTCCTGACTTTGGTCAGAAAACCCATGAGCTATTCAGAGAACTTTTCGAATTTTTACTAGCAGAGAGAGCTGTCTTGAACAGAAAGCTAGCTGTCTCAACCAGAGAGTTTTCAGAACAGCAAGAAAAAAGCTGTCTAGAGGAGAGCAGGACACAGAGAGTGGTCTGAAAAGCTGTCTCAAGCAGAACACAGAGAGAGAGCAGTCTAGAAGGCCACATCAGCAGAACACAAGGCACCACTGCTCCCAAACACCCCTTTCAGAAACTCGGACCTAGTGGAGGCTGGTCTTTGGCACTGCCAGGAAATTTATCTACGTTGTTTACTGTTCTATCCTCAGTGCATAGAATCAACCAATGTACATTTCACATCCCTAAGAAATATCTACTGAATAAATGGAAGACACAGAGAAGGTGTTTCAGATAAAAAACTAGCAGGACTTGGAAACCAGGCAGAGAAGATCTACAATGCAACAGCTAAAAATCGAGGACTCCTAACCGCCACGCAGACTCCAGACTTTCATTCTACTTAGTTGTGTAGTCTGGGACAAACCACAACCATTCTATGGCTCAGCCTTTGTACTGTCAGTAATTGCCACAGAGCCTGTCTCCAAGACATCGATCGCTCTACCTTCTGTTCTCAATCTATGGGTCGTGGGGTTGAATATCAGATATTTACATTATGACTCATAACAGCAGCAAAATTAGTTGTGAAATAGCAACGAAGTTTTTACAGCTGTGGATCACCACAACACGAGGGACTGTATTAAAGGGTCACAGCATTGGAAGGTTGAGAACCAGAGCAAGCACTTGGACTTGCCTAAGTGGTCACAGCTGAATAAACGTTAAGTTCTTAGTGCCCTTGGTTGAGTGACCAGGTAGAGTGGGGAAGAGTACAGTTACATGACCCTGAGGTTTCTCCTGGATTGGAGAAGCAGTCCCTACACAAAAGGAAGGTGAGATCTGGGAGCAAAAAAAGCTTTAAGCTGCAGAGGCAGCCTAGGACACTAACCTCACAATCCTGAGGCCTTGTGTAAACCAGCAGCACACTTCGGTGCCTCAAAGTTCTTCAAAGCGGCGATCACAACAGTACCTACCTCTTGGGGTTACTATGAGGTTCATCTGAGTTCATTTACACCATGCACCCAAAACAATGCTTGCTTGGCATATGGCAAGGACAGTGCAAATGCAACCATTACCATCTTGCCAGTACGGTGATCAGGATGGCCAGTTGCCTGAATTGGATTTCCGGCTACCACAAACTCTGTGTCTCCGTTGTCTTTAAAATTAACAAGACCTATACTTCAACCTGAAACAATACAGACTTCAACAGTTACCGAAGGTTCTCCAGCCTAACTCCCCTACCTTGTCTCCGAGACGCCTTAACTCCACCCCATTGCCCAGGCTCAGCTACAGAGACCAGAAATGCGTTCCTCACCCTCCTCATCCCCGCGCCAAACCTGAGCACTGTAGCCCTGCAGCTCTCCGGGGAAGACCGGGAGGGGGTGGCATTGGTGGCGACGCGGGAAAACGCGCAGATTCCTGGGGACGGCGCCCGCGCTCTCTCACCAATAGCAGCTGCTGTAGACACACGCGTCTCGCGTAGGGCAGACCGGCTGGTACTGCGGGGCCGCGGCGGCGGGGCCGTCCCCCTCCATGACCCGAAGCTGTGGCTCACACAACTACACAACCCGCTTGCCGCAATTGTTACCAGTCTCCCGGGAGGAGCGGACTAGAGTCTACACGGCCAGGACAATTTCCGGGTGGAAGATCCTGGAGCCGGGTGGGCGATCCAGGAGCCGGGTGGGCGGGACACAGTGCGGCGTGAGGGCGGAGCCCGGGATGACGAAGACTGCGTGGTTCCGGATGGGCGGAGCCTGGGAGAATGCGTGGGGGCTGAGGTGGGGGTAGGGAGGAGCTGCTGGAGTCGGTGCTGGGAATGCGAATCTTAGGATACCAAGAACTGTGTAGTTCTTGCCAGGTCTTGTATGGTGGGTGGAGCCTGTGGTGGAGTGGGATCCACTTAGAGGCTTCCCCCTCGCCCACGACCGAACGACGGTCTCGAGCTACGCTGTGTGGACCGAGTTGCCCTCAGGTGGAGGGATTGCTTGCGGTGTTGCAGTGAGGTTCCGGATACCCAGAAACTCCAGCTAAGGCTGCCAGCTGTGTGAAACCAGAACCTCTAAAATAAGAGATGCTTGGGCACGAAAGCTGAAGCTTTAGAAATCGAGCAGGAACCGAGAAAGAGGGACAGACTAAAATGGAGGGAGTGCACCCAAATCTCACCATATTGTTATTTAATTTTTTTAAATCTGGATGTGTGTGTGTGTGTGTGTGTTTGTGTGTGTGTTTTAAAGAAAAAAGTTTTAACTAGGTGTTGTCTCGGACACCTATAGTCCTTGCATGCAGGAGACTGAGGCAGGAGGATTGCTTCGAGTGCAAAGTGAGCCTGGACTACAAAAGAATTTTTCTTAAAATATTTAAAGAGTCAGAAACAACAACAAAACAAACAACCAAACAGCCAGAGCCTGGATAGCATTTTGTGTTAACCATACTTATTTGCAGAACGGAAAGACCAAATTGCTAAATCAGTGTTTATTCATAGTGAATGAAGGACATAGAGAACTGTCTCTGTAGACACCCCAGCTTCCTGTGTGTACCCTGCAAAAGCTGTACTTCTTCCGACTGGTTTATAGGCCACCCACAGACTGAGCCTTCTGAGGCCCAAACCCCATAAAGTCCTGTGCTCGTGGTATACCGGTGAACTTCAGCTGCTGTCCAAAGTCCATAAATTCTACAAACTAAACATGTGTCTGTGTCTGCTACCAATTTATTGCTTCAGCTTGAATATTCACTTCAACAGAGGCTCGGTGGGGATCCGGTGGGAGGTGTCATGAAACCTCTCTTGGTTAGTATAAAGTGAGTGTGAAGTTAAGCTTTCTCAGAGGATCACTGCAGTTTCTAGAGGGACCAGAGCTTGTCCTGTGATCATCCTACCCTCTGATAGAGTCAGCTCTGGACAGACATCAGAGCTTCAGGAAGCCTGCTTGCAGTTGTGGGTGGACAGCAGGGTCACACAATGGCCTTCTGTCCTCTTTCTTCCTTCCTTCCGTAGCACTCTTGTTCCAGGTGCTATGGGACTCAGCCCTGCGGTTACTCAGACTCCCCCTCAACTGCCCCCACACAACACCCAACCCCACCCACCTACCCCCACACACCATGCATGGTCCAAGGGTTGCCTATCTGCCCTGCAGCTGCACATCATCCCAAACTTGACAACTCCAGCAGACTGATCTGCTTTCTATTAACCCTTCCTCAGAGAATAGGAACCAGTTTCAAGTTAGTATCTACGTGAGTATTCTACCCCAACTGTCTTAGGGTTACCATTGTTCTGAAGAGACACCATGACTAAGGCAACTCTTATAAGGGATGACATTTAGTAGGGGCTGGCTTACAGTGTCAGAGGTTCAATCCATCATCCTCATGGCAGGAATGCTGGAGTAGCTGAGAGGTCTACATCTTGTTCCAAAGGCAAATAAAAGACTGTCTCCCATGTGGCTAGGAGGAGGGTCTCAAAGCCCATGCCCACAATGACACACTTAGTACAACAAAGTCACATCTCCTAATAGTGCCACTCCCTGAGCCAAGCATATTCAAATCAATATATTCCACTCCCTAGACCCCATAGGGCTTGTCCAAACATGTGAGTCTATGGAGGCCATACCTACCCATAGCATAATAAAAAATATTTAGTCCAATTTCCAAAGTCCCCATAGTCTCAGTGTCAAGGATGTCAAAAGTCCAAAGTTCAATTTTTTTTCTGAGATTCATTCAGTCACTTAACTGCAATCCCTATATTGTCAAAATAAAAAAGCAGATCACATGCCTCAAACATCAGAGGAAACACATTACCAGTCCAAAACGTCATAGCGAGGAAACACTAAACCATAAAAGACCAAAATCCAGCAGGGCAAACTCCAGACTCTGCATCTCCATGTCTAATGTCAACGTGCTCTTCAGATTTCCAACTCCTTTCACCGTTGTTGACTGCAACAAACTTCTTTCTTCTGGGCTGGTTCTACTCTCTGTTAGCAGCTTTCCTCAGAAGACAGACCACTGCTCTGGCATCTCAAACATCTTGGGGTCTCAAAGGCAACTTCAGTGTTACAGCTTCTTGTTTCAATGTCTGAGGTCCACACATGATCGTCTAGGCTCCTCCAAGGGCTGGCATCACTTCTCCAGCTCTGTTCTCCATAGTACTCTAAGCTCAGGCTCATCCACTCCACTGCCACTGCTTTCTTGGTGATCATCCCATGGTACTGGCATCTCCAGTTCCCTGGAGTCTTCTGCTGCAACTAGGCTTCACTAATCACTGCTATAGGCTCCCTTCATGGTTCCAAGGCTCAACTTCTTTGCATGACCCCTTCAGTCCTGAACCATCAACTGCAACTGAGGCTGCACCTTCACCAATGGCCTTCCCTGGCAAGCCTCAGCTGCTCTCCATGACCCCTTCATGCCTCCAAAATCAACACCAGTGGATGATTCATACAGATTACTAAGTCCAGCTGCAGCATGAGGTACAACCTTGGCTATCTCTGAAACACAGCTTCTTTTTGATTCCAAGATTTCACTTCAGTGATGTTGTTCCTTTCTTAATCACTGCTAATTTCTTAGCTTCAGCTAACCAGCATCAATTGTCCCAGTAGTCTTTTCTGTTCTTGACTCTAAATACAGAGCCATATGGCCCAAACTGCTGAGTTCTGCTGCTTGTTGAAGCTGGAACATGGATGGCCCCCTTATTCTATTACATTATTACTAGCTTTCTGCTTTCTAACTCCTTTACTGCCTAAGCTTGGCTGTCCTGGAACATAAAGGCATGTACCACCATGCCTGGACTGAAGCTTTTCTTCACTTAGAACTTGCTCTGTCCTAGGCTGGCCTTGAACTCAGAGATCTGCTTGCCTTTGTCTCCTGGGATTAAAGATGTGTACTACCAAGCCTAGGCCAAAGCTTTCCATGGTCACTATTTCTCAAGATCTGGATCAAAAGCCTATGTCTTCCAGCCTTAAAATCACAAGTGTAGGGCTGGAGAGATGCTGTAAAGTCCACTCGAAAAAGAACTCACGATCCGTGGAGAACTGCAGACGCACCCCAAATCACTCACGAGAAACACAACTTGATGCAATCGCATGAGGTTTACTGGCTAGCCAGGGCTGTCTTCCCTTCAAGCCCACGCAGGGGCAGAGGAATTCAGCCCCAAACAAAAGAATTTTACAGCCTTTAAGGGGGAATCTACAAACCAGGTGGGGGTGGAGTTAGGGAAGGGGGAAGGAGGGGGAACAGGTCACTAGGTAATCGATACATTTGATCTCAAATTCTTAAGATGGATGGTGTGTCACTTTATAATTGGCTATTTTGAACTAGTTTCACACTATATATCATGAGCTCCAGTTCAAGGGGGTTAGGTTTATCTCAAACTTTTAGCATCCTGGCACCAACTGTCTCAGGGCTGTTAGTTCAAAGCGAGGCCAGGCTAATCTCAGGCCCATAGCATCCTGACACCATGAATCTTAAGGTTTGTTTAGTTAGGGCCATCTGTTCAAATGGTCAGCTAATTTCCTGGGACTGAGGCAACACAATGTTTGACTTACAGGTTTTTATGTCTTTGCTTTTAAGAGTAGGGTTCAGGGGATCAACTTATGATTTTTCTATCTTTCAATGCCTCAGTGGTTAAGGGCAATGACTGCTTTTCCAGAGGTCCTGAGTTCAATTCCCAGCAACCACATGGCGGCTCACAACCATCTATAATGGCATCTGATACCCTCTTCTAGTGTGTCTGATGACAGCTACAGTATATTCATAGAAATAAAATAAATAATTCTTTAAAAAAATACACAAGTGTGCCCTCCATTTCTGAATTGTTAAAAGTACAAATGAAAACAATAACCAGGTAATAACACCTAACAGGACATACCTACCTATTCCTTGTTCTACTGCAAACACACAAACAATAAGCTTAGCTGGGTGGGGTCTTACCTTGAGGCTACCACTCTCTTAATTTCCAGGAATCCGCTCCATTACACTTCCTGCTGCCTTTTATTACTTGAACCATACATTTTGTATTTCCCAAACACTCTTCATTAGTAAACCAGAGGATAAAGTGTATGCTGGGCTTTTCTGAGACTTCCTTTGTCAATGCAATTAATCTGATTCTCTTCACTTTAGCCTTAGCCTCAGGCAGATTCTTCAGACAAAGGCAAAAGTAGCCACATTCTTCACCAAACTATCACAGAAACAGTCTCTAGGCCATATACTAACTTTCTCCTCTGAAACTTCTTGAGCCAGGTCCCTACAGTTCAAATCACACTCAGCACCAATGTCTTCCTTATTCCTACTGGGATGTCCCATTAAACCCCACCCAAAGCACTCCAATGCTTTCCAAATCCAAGTCCTCAAATCCACATTCCTTCACTGGTGCCCAGCTCACCCCCATAATGCCACACTTCCTCCAACTAGGCCACACCTACTCTAACAAGGCCACACAGCCTAACAGTGTCATTCCGGGAGCTAAGCATTCTCAAACCAGCACACCAAATTTAGCTGCATACAGAGTATGTCTCTATTTTGTAGTTACTTTGTATTCAACTGCTGCCTAACCTGTGATTGTCTCCTGATTATTTTTGAGGTGTGTGTGCAAAGGTGGTTGGGAGACAGGGTTTAATATAGCCTGCATTGGTCTTGAACTTACTATGTAATCAAGTATGGCCTTGACATATCCTCCTTGCTCAACCTCCTGAGTGTTAGAATTACCAGGTACATCACCACACCTAGACACCTAGACTTTGAACATAAATGGATATACCAGTAAATAGATATGTGCCCTTGAGTTGAGCTGCTTCTGTACCACCATACTCCCCATGCCTGTTTCCACATCTGTAAAAATCAGGTTTAAAAATAGGTTTGCTACAAGGATTGAGTTTGTTTATATAATGTACTTAGTAGTTGATGGCATATAATCATGTAAGTCACAGATATTTGAAGTATAGTCCTCCCACAGAGACTTCAAGAGTCAGCTAGCTGTGTCTTTCCTGACGATTCCATTCAAAAGGAATGGCTCTTCCTTTGAGAGCCACTGAGATAATTCTGAATTGCAAAAGACACCTTGACAGATCTGTTTAGTAAGCTCCAGTGAGGGGATGTCCGGGCCTATCAATGTTGGCAAAAACAGATTTCCTACCAGTGTTTAGCTTTTCCAAGCAGTCATTTTAATAGGAACAAGAGGCAGTGTTTAGTTTTTCTAAGCAGTAGTATTAATGGGGGCCAGGGAACAGAGAGGAATTCATCTTACTGATACAAGTTAGAAACTATGTTAATGTTTTGTCAAGTCTCTTAAAGCAGAAGTTACTATGTTGGTATCACTTGACTCAGCACCCTATACAATAAATAAGTGTATCACTTTGCAATTATGCTTCTAATTCTCATGCTCTCTGAACAAAGTCTCAGCATTAGGCCTGGTGTAGATCCTTTTTTATTGGGGTACAGATGTTTGGAGATGTAGCTCAGTTGGTAGAATATTTGCCTGTCATGCCAGAAACCCTTGACTCAATCCTCAGCACCACATAAAAGGTGTGATGGTCCAGGTGTGTAATTCAGCACTCAAGGGCTGAAAGCAGGAGTTTTATAGGTGGGTATCAGGGTCCAGCACATGCCCACTGGGATTTCCAGTTTCTTCTACCTCAGAACAAAAAATTGAGCCAGGGACATGTGGATAGTGGTAGAAACAGGAACTGCTACACACACACACACACACACACACACACACACACACACCATGTTTTGTTTTAGAGACAAGATTTTTCTGTGTAGTCCCCACTGTCCTGGAACTCACTCTGTAGACCAGACTGGCCTACTACTCATGAGATATACCTGCCTCTACCTCCTGAGTGCTGAGATTAAAGGCATGAACCACCACTAACAACTACAGAAACTTTATTAAGAAAGAGAGTATCTCTAATCAAAGTGGGCCAGAGCTGGAAAGCAAGCAATTTGTTCCTATAAAATTGGGACTTTTTTTTTTTTTTTTTTAAATCCCAAATGGCTTCTGTATCAATTAAGAATGTCAAAGATTTACCTGTTACCTATACAGCCACCCTGGGTTACTCATGGTGATCTTGATGGTTTTGTTTGGGGCAGAGGTTGTCAGTCTCTCACCACCAGCTGCCACACAGGGCCCCATCAACCTTCTGTCAGACCCAGAAGGTCTGAGAGATTTTTCTGTGGAGGAGGAATTTTGGGGAACTGAACTACCTTTGCAAGGCAGAGTAGAGCAATCAACCAACCAGTGTCCACAGTTTGGACAGAGCCCTGGCAGCAGGTGAGGAACGGGGCAGTTCTTAGACAGATGGCCAGTTTACCACACTTGAAGCAGGTCCAGGTTGAGTCCGTTACTGCTCGTTTTTGGAGATAGCCTCAGCTGAGGCTGGTATTGTCTAACAGGGGAAGCCTTTTTTTTTTTTTTTTTTTTTTTTTTTTTAATTAAACACCTTAAATGCTAGTCAGCAGATCTCTCTGAGGGGTTTGAGAAGCATCATCTAACCTATTAAGTATACCCCTAATTTCAAAAAGTCTTGTTTTTAATTACTTTCTTTAAGTCTAACCTTGACAACATATACAGAAGGCTAAGCTTGCCCCGGAAATGAGTCACATTTGTACTTAGCATGACTACAAACAATTCTGAGCACAGAAAACCATCATTTATAAAGTGAGTGACCATTAACTTGCATGTCATAATTATCCTTAACACTTTACAAGTTAGTAGCTTTTATAAGATTAGGATTTTACAGTTTTATCCCTGGTAAGTTACATTCTATCCCAATGGCTGTTGTCGGTTCTTTCAGCTGTCTTGAAGAGCCGTTATATTTTCTTTCTTTCGTGTAGTTAATTTATTTTTGTCAATTCATCAATTAAAAACCTCTTCAGTCTCAAAGCCAAACCTATCGAAGGCAAAGGGCTTGGTTTAAGGACCTTTTTCTCTGGCGTTTGAAGCCTAGATGGCGGGAAGCCGCCGGCAGGTAGCCAAAGGGGCCTTCCGCATGCACGCGCCAAAATTCCAAACAAGACGCTGCACAGCTCTCTCCCGTCTCCTTCCACGGAGGGCGGAGAGCCGGAACTACGGAAGGAGGAACGACGTCGCAAATTCCAGTTCGGTGCTCCACACAGTTTGCTGGAGTTCCAGTTCGCTTCGGCATAGGTTCCCGCGCTCTTCAGATCGAAGGAGAGTTTCGGGTTCGTCAGTTGGGGGGGGGGGGGGAGGAAGGGGGGGTCAGGAGGCGGGGCCGACGGCGGAGTGGGCGTGGCTGGCGGCGGAGGGATCCCGCGCGCGTACGCTGAGGCCGCTGGGCGCGCAGTTTGTGGCGCCAGAATTCAGAGCGCGTGAGCGCCTGGGAAGCTTCCTCCCGAGCTCGCTACCCTTCTCCGTCTCCCTCGCCTCGGGTTCCGGCTTTTGCAGCGGGACACGATGGTGGTCCTCCGCAGCAGCCTGGAGCTGCACAGTCGCTCCACCAGCTCTTCGGCCACCGACTCTCTGGACCTGTCCACTGAGTTCCTCAGCCTGGAGGACAGCGGCCGGAGGCGGCCCAGCTTGCCCCTAGCCGCGGGGAAATCTTCGGCGTCCAAAGCGGCGGCGGCGGCGGGCGTGAGTACCGGCCTGGGGCGGGGAGCCTTGGGCCCTGGGGTGGGGGTGGGGTGGAGACGCGCTGAGGGGACCCGCGCCCCGCGCTGGCCTGGTGGGCTGTCGCGGACCAGCGAGGTGGAAGGTTCTGGAGAGACAGAACTGGCTGGAAGCGGGCTGAGCAGTTGGCCGCCACCTCTTTCTACGCAAGAGGAAACCGAGAGCCGAAGCGCTGCGTAGGGCCGAGCCGAGGTGCTTTGGGCCGCCCCTGTGCTCCCCCCATCCCCCCCTTCCGGGCTCCTTCCCGGGTTCGTGTCAGTGAGGGGAGTGCGACCCCCTGACTGCTCGAGCGCGTGCACGTCAACATTTTTTTTTTTTTTTAAGGGGTTGCGGGCCCAGACAGTAAAGAGTCCGCTGACCTCCATTTACGGTCCAGGGAGGTTCCATCCTGAGCCTCAGCGAAGTAAAATATCAGGTTGCATAATGTGGAGGGACGGACGGCAGGCATCGTTTCCTGTGCACTTCCTTTAAGTCTCTTGACAAGCCTTAGAGGACGCGAGTGGTGGTTATCAGTGTGACAGATGCAGACATGGACTCCAGAAAGGTAGACAGAAAGTGGTAGACAGTTCTGAAATTGGAACTTAGGTTTTTGTGCCTCCCACATCTTTCCTTTTCTGGCACTTCATGCCGCATTTCCAGTCTCTGTAGTGGGAGGTTTGCAAATGCTTCTTGCCCATCTCAGGGACCGGTGGGGGGTGGGGGGTGGGGGGTGGGGGGGATTAGACGTCCCCCCACTCCGGCAGATGGGGACAGCGTTCGCTAAAAAGGTTGAAGCTGAGGTTGAGGAAGCAACACGAAAGTTTCCGAAAACCGGTAGTGATGGTCGTGTTGCAGTGAGGGAGTAGGAAAAATAGAACCGGATAACTGGTCAGGAGCCTGGAAGTCAGTGATAGAGCGCTGCGCTAGGAGTGACACAGCACTGTCCACTTAGTTCAGACAATGCTAGCCTTGTGTTAGGGCACTATAGAAAGTGAATGTTTTGAAGACAAGACTTACTTGCTTCCGTGGGGACTGGAATGAAACTTAGTCTGTAATTTTTTTTAAGCTCTGAAATTGTTGCTTTTAAATTGAAAATCCTGACCTTTTAGGATTTGCTTCTCAGTCAGGTGCAGGAAGTGACAGAGATCTGGGTCAGGTAAACATTTCTTACTCAGAATTACAAACCAGTCCTCTTTACATGAACTGTTATTCTGCCCTCTGTCCTAGCAATTACAACCGTCTAAGACATCTATAATCTCCTAATTTTTTTCTTTATATTTCTCCCTTACTCAGAATGTAACTATAGAGTGTATATTTTTAATTTTATTTTCTATTAGCACTGTATTTTAGAACAGAACACGGCACTTAGTAGATGCAATATATATTATATTATTTTTTTTGAGGGGGGGGGTGGTTTTCCTAGACAGGGTTTCTCTGTATAGCCCTGGCTGTCCTGGAACTCACTCTGTAGACCAGGCTGGCCTCGAACTCAGAAATCCGCCTGCCTCTGCCTCCCAAGTGCTAGGATTAAAGGTGTGAGCCACCACTGCTGGGGCGCAGTATATGTTTTTAGTTATTATTCACAGAGATAAGCTAGGCCTGGTATACAGATCATGCCATACATACTATATGGGGGTTGAGCCTTTAAAGTACATACATACAGCAGCCTGTTGTGGTCTGTAAGGTTTCTTTGTGTAGCCCAGGTTATCCTAGAACTCTTTGGATATGTAGACCAGGCTAGCCTCAAACTCAGAACTACCACCTAAAGTGCTGGAATTAAAAGCATTCACTACTACCTGGCCACATTTTATATGTTTGAAATGAAGTTCTCTCTTCTATTAATCAAGGTACTTTTGTAGATCTTCTAATTAGAGGTTAATTAGGGAGTGTCATGTTGGATTTTCCTCAAGGACAACAGATTCCTATTACAAAACACCATCTATACAGCTTTGTATTTGAAAAGTTTTATAAACTGGGGACTTTATATTCAGTTCCATGTCTTCTGTAAGTGAAATGTATGTTTCAAAGACTTAACTCTCTGCATACCCTAGTCTTTGAATATTTCTTAATTTCCAGTCACATATTTATCAACAGATGGTAGAGATGGTACTTCGGTTGGTTAAATTTATTCATTTTAAATTCATTAATAAGATTTTTCTTAGTTTAATATTGGAGACTGACCTTAAATTCTGAAGGCATGAGGAGTGACCCATAACTACAATGTACCTTGTTTTAGTTTTGAAGGCAGTTTTGTAATTTCGACTTTCAGCACGTTCTCGTCTGCATTCACTGGATTTTTTTTTTTTAATGTGGTAGTGGGCCAGTTAAGCTACCAACGTATTGTGTTTGCTTGGTGAGTCGTCACCCTTGTTACATTTTCTGGACAAACGTGGGTATGATATGGAACATTCCTTATTTATTGAGCCTGTTTATCAATGTACATCTGGAGTACACATCCCCTTCATGGAAGATTTCTGGACTTCTTTGAGTGCCCAAGGGGCACACTTCTTGAAGCCCACGCTCTGGGTGTACTTAGGAAGTTGATGGCATATTCTTGGGTCACCACCTCATTGATGGCAGAACTTGAACATATAGTCAGTTTCAGCTTCCCATGTAGCTGGGATTACAGGCCTGTGCAGGGACACCTCAACATGGAGTGCTGAAGGGGGCTTGTGGAGTTGGGACACATAACACAAGTCTGCATGCAGTATGAGCCAGAAAGGGCTCTTAATTGTAGGTTTAGAAGCTGAAGTATTACGAAGCCCTGAAGAGCTACAGTAGGGATTTGGTAAGTTAGGTCTGAGTCAGCAAATCCAGAGTTTGGTTGACTGTTGAGATTTTGTTGTTGGGATATTAGTTGTTTGGGGCTAGAGAGATGTGTCAGTGGTGAGAGGACCTAGGTTCAATTTCTAGCACCCATACTGTGGCTCACAACTGTCTGTGGCTCCAATTCCAGGGAATCCAACTTCCTCTTCTGACCCCCACAGGTGCCAGACACAGGCAGGCAAGACACTGATACAGAAAATAAATAAATCTTAAAAAGAGGAAGAAAGAAAAGAAATTTCACTCTCTTGTAGTTCCTTTCTTTTTTGTCTTTTTTTTGGGGGGTGGGGGGTGGGTTGTTTTGGTTTGGTTTGGTTTGGTTAGGTTTTTTTTGAGACAGGGTTTCTCTGTGTAGCCCTGGCTGTCCTGGAACTCACTCTGTAGACCAGGCTGGCCTCGAACTCCACCTGCCTCTGCCTCCCAAGTGCTGGGATTAAAGGCATGTGCTACCACTGCCCGGCAGTTCTTTTCAACATATAAATTTTATTTTAATTTTTTTTTTACTGTGTGTATGTGTACACATGTTTGTACACAGGAGGAAATAGGACAGCTTGCGAGAGTGTTCTCTCCTTCTACCCTGAGTCTTGGAATTTTAATTCAGGTCTTAAAGCTTGGAGGCAGGTTCCTTTATCACTGAACTATTGGGCTGACCTTATTTATTTTTTGGTATGAGTATCCCAGCTCAGCCTCACACTGTAATGTAACTGACATACATATGGAACCTTGAACTTTTGATCCTGCTGCTGTGCCCCCCTATGCCTGCCTATTCCCATTACCCCAAGTGGTGGGATTGCAGGCAGGTGTCACCCACCATGCCAGGTAATAAATTCTGTATTTGCAGTTTCATAGCCTGTTCTAATACTTGTAATGAAATAATTATTTTGATTTATTGTTTCTTGGGGAGATAAAAAAATCACCCTGTACTAAAAGCAACTTACTATTAACATAATCAGAAGAAATTACCACTTGTTAAGTTGGTCTTAACTAAAGTCAAAACAGCTTTCTTAATTTTTTTCTTAAAGGATGAATCCTCAGTTACAGGAGTTAAAATCTACTACAATACACGTTCTTTAAGGTCTTTGAGAAAGCAACCACAAACTTCTTCAGATTCTAGTTTTGATAAGAATTCGGAAAGAACAGAGAAATACTCCAATGGCAGACATTTCACAAGGTAATACAAGAAAAACTGCTTGCTTTTATATGTTTTTATTATTTTACATGAGTTGTACATGCATGTGTTTGCATGTATGTAGGCAAGTATGTGAATGTGTATGTGGGTGGGTACACGAGGAGGTCAGAGACTGATGTGGATTGTCTTCCTTGATCTTTGTAGGAACTTTTTTTTTTTTTTTGGTTTTTCGAGACAGGGTTTCTCTGTGTAGCCCCTAGCTGTCCTGGAACTCACTCTGTAAACCAGGCTGGCCTCAAACTCAGAAATCAGCCTGTCTCTGCCTCCCAAGTGCTGGAATTAAAGGTATGTGCCACCACTGCCCGGCTAGGAACTCTTAATTATATACTTTCCCTGCCACTGGCCTTTTTCACTATAGCCAGCACTCTGTTTTTTCTTTCCTTTTTACCCCGTTTTTAAAATCTTTTTGGTTTTTCGAGACAGGGTTTCTCTGTGTAGCCCTGGCTATCCTGGAACTCTGTAGACCAGGCTGGCCTCGAACTCAGAAATCCGCCTGCCTCTGCCTCCCAAGTGCTGGGATTAAAGGCGTGCACCACCACTGCCCGGCGCCATTTTTTAAATCTTATTTATGTCTGAAAGACTTGATAATCAATTCTGTAGCAAAAATATAGAAAACTTGAGAGCTGGAGAGATGGCTCAGCAGTTAAGAGAACTGACTGCTCTTCCAGAGGTCCTGAGTTCAATTCCCAGCAACCACATGGTGGCTCACAACCATCTGTAATGGGATCCAATGCCCTCTTCTGGTGCAACAGTGTACTCACATACATAAAATAAATAATTCTTTTTAAGAAGAAAAAGAAAACTTGAAATCATTCCACAACAGACCTAAATATTTTTGTGATCATGATGTTCTTGACTTGGGTCCAGAGATCATAATCACATAAGTCACCTTCAGAGAACACATGAAACTTGTGAAGTAATATTTAAACTTGTATAGGCACTTTTCTAGGTAGAAAAAACTAAGGCTATACTCAGATTCACAGGGTTAAAGTCTGGCCACCTGATTTGACAAATTTCTTTGGCACACAGCCATATGCATCTATGGCAACTTTCATACTTACAGTGTCAGATAGTTTTGACAGGCACAGAATTGCTTAGACTTATCTTAGACTGATAAGACTAAAATATTAGCTATCTTCAAACACCTTCACAAAAAATTTAATAATTTCTGTAAAATTAAAAGCTCATCTGGCCGGGCGTGGTGCCGCACACCTTTAATCCCAGCACTTGGGAGGCAGAGGCAGGCGGATTTCTGAGTTCGAGGCCAGCCTGGTCTACAGAGTGAGTTCCAGGACAGCCAGGGCTACACAGAGAAACCCTGTCTCGAAAAACCAAAAAAAAAAAAAAAGCTCATCTGGTCCAGAACAACAACAAATTGTTACTTTAATTGTTTTATATGGTTTGAAGGGCAGGACTCCTAGAGAAAAAAATTATAAGCCTAAAAACTGTTCAACAAATTGCTCAAACTTTTTTTTTCTTTATGCTTATCGATTGAAGGCAATTGTCAGGAATTTTTTTCTCTGCTATGTAAATTCCAGGGTTCAAACTGAAGTCAGCAGCCTTGGTGGGCAGGTGCTTATACCCACTGAGCCATCTTGCTGGTCCTACTTAAAATTAAAAGCCTTTATTTTCTCTTTTGTTCTTACCTGTGTTCTAAGAAAGATAAGGAATTAATGTTTGCTCATGCTTTTCAGAGGATATATGGGTGAATTATTCTAGATGGTTTCCTTTTAAGTTTTTATTTTATTTTTGTTTGCTTTTTGTGTTTTGAAACAGGGTTTCTCTGTATAGCCTTGACTATCCTGGAACTCACTCTGTAGACCAGGCTGGCCTTGAACTCAGAAATCCACCTGCCTCTGCCTCTCAAGTGTTGGGATTAAGGGCATGTACCACCACTGCCCATCTTATTTTTTTAACTTCTGTGTTTGATATGAATTCATGTCTAGGTGTGAACATGTGTGTAGGGGTGCATGCATTTTGGATGCCAGAGGTCCATCTCAGTTGTCTTCTTCCATAAATGTTTACCTTATTTTGAGGCAGGATTTCTCACTGAGCCTGGAGCTCATCGATTTAGCTGGGCTAGCTGGCCAGTGACCTCTGGAGAATCTACCTGTTTCAGTTTATCTCCACCTTCAACTTCATCCCCAGTGCCACACCCAGTTTTTAGTTGGGTACTGGGAATCCAGACTCAGATTCTCATGCCTGTATAGTGGGCACTAAATTGATTTTTTTTTCCCTTTTTTTTTTTTTTTTGATACTGAAGATAGAACCCAAGACCCCAGGAAGTGCTTTATCACTGAACTGTAGTCGTAGCCCTTGTTTGTGGAGAATAGTCAATAAATATAATTATTTATATAATTATATATATGTATATGTACACATATATATGTGTGTATGTATGTATGTATGTTTTGAAAAATCAGATGAAGTTCTGTTTTTGTTTCCCCCCATGTAAAATGTTTGGGTTTGGTTTTGGTTTTTTTTTTTCCAATTCAGTAGATTATATCATTTTTGGGTGTGGATGGGTTGTTTTGTTTTAGACAAGGTCTCTGCTGGAGCCTAACCTTGAACTCAAAGCTGTAGACTTGTGTTTTTTGTTGCTGTTTGTTTGTTTTTGAGACAGTGTCTCCCTATAAAGCCCTGGCTCACCTGGAACTCGATATGTAGTCCAGGTTAACCTTGAACTCAAGAGATCTGTGTCTCTTTGCTTTCTGGGTGTGTGAGCACTCCATGGTAATCCTCTTGACCCAGTTTTTCAGTGTTGGCAATAATTTGAAGTGATTGTTCATAGAAAACAATTACCATATCTCTAAAGTTCATTCATTCTCTTTAGAATTCCAAATTTCTAAAGGTTATGAGATTGCTATAGCCTTGTGTGAAACATGTTTTCATGCAATGCTTTTTTAAAATCATACTTAAATACTTAGTCCAAGGATTTCACTTATTATTTCAAGTGAGATACTTTGACTTGATATTTCTGTTTGGCTAAGAGTTAATAGCCAATGTGGTAGGTTACACCTACAATCCTATCACTTAGAAGACTGAGTCAGGTTGGAACTAGAAAGATTGCCCAGCAGTTAATACTTCTGCTCATCCCAAATTCAATTCCCAGCACCTATGTCAGTTGTCTCAGGTCTGTAACTTCAGCTCCAGAAGATCCAACACCTGGACTCCACATGCACAAGTACATATAATTAAAAACAAGTATAACTTAAGGCTAAGACACTAAGTAACTACATACTGCTATTAGTTCAAATCTAGCCTGAGCTACAATGTGAGACTGTCTTAGTTAGGGTTTTCATTGCTGTGAAGAGACACCATGACCATGGCAACTCTTAGAAAACATTTAATTGGGACTGGCTTACAGTTTCAGAGGTTTCATCCATGATCATTGTGGTAAGAAGCAGGGCGGCATGAAGGTAGGCGTGGTGCTGGAGAAGGAGCTGAGAGTTATATGTCTTGATTGGCAGGCAGCAGAAGGGGGGTCCATCACACTGAGTGTAGCTGGAGCATATGATAACCTCAAAGCCTGTCTCCACAGTGACACAATTTCTCCAACAAGGCCACACCTTCTAATAGTGCTACTATGTATGGACCAAACATTCAAACTCATGAGTCTATGGGAGCCAACCTATTCAAACCACCACAAAGACTGTCTCAAAAAACAAAAGCAAATAGGTTTGTTATTAAATTCAAAACTGACTTGTTTAGCCATAACATATATTTTCAATGTTTCTTGGGGTTTTAAGTATCTGAGTATTATACTTTCTTGACTTATTTAACTTTCCACCTTAGTTTGTCATATAGAATGTGGGATTTAAACGTCTGTCAATTTTATTTTTAATTCATTTAGCATATTTTTTATAATAGGCAGTTGGCTCAACAGCAGGCTGATAAAAAAAGAGAAGAGTGCAAAGAAGGTAAGTTGTGCTAATAGCATTTCAACTTTGTAAAGCTTGTAGTTCATATTTATAGACTTGTTGAAGCACATACCAAAACCTTTTTGTTTCATTAGATTTGTCATAGTATGTAAAAGAAGCCATCATATACTAATTTCAGGAAAAATAACCTTTACTCCTAAAAGCTTCAAGCTCCTATTATGGTTTGGATAAGAGCAGCCCCAATAGGTTCATATATTTGAATGCTAAGTCCCAAGGCAGTGGAACTCTGGTGAAATTAGAAGGCTTAGGAAGTATGGCCTTGATGAAGAAGAAAGTGTGATGCTGAGGGTGGACTTTGAGATTTCAAAAGCCCAACCAGGCCTAGTGCATCTCATTCTTTTCACCTACAGAACAGGATGTTGTTCTTAGCTACTATAACTCCCAGTATGTGACTATGCTCCCCACCATGATGATAGTGGACTAACTCTCTGAAACTATAAGCAGTGCTTTCTTTTATCAGAGTTGTCTTGGTCATGGTATCTCTTCACAGTAATAGAACAGTGGCTAAGACACTTATATAATCTATCTTGGCTCTTCTAGTTCTTGTCTTGCCCTCAGATTCCAAAGTAACCACCAGTCTGTTCTTTTTTCATAGACAGGTTTTCTCCATGTAGCTTTAACTGTCCTGGAACTCCCTCTGTAGACAGATCCACCTTCATCTGCTTCCCAAGTGCTGGGATTAGAGGTGTGCACCACTGCCACCACTTGACTGTAGATTAGTTTGTATTACCTAGAGGTTTATATAAGCAAAATCATTCAGGATCTTACTCAGCACTTGGTGTGTGTGCGTGTGCGTGTGTATTAATGTAGGATGCTCTGTTTGCATGTACACCTACATGCCAGAAGAAGGCATCAGATCCCATTACAGGTGGTTGTGAGCAACCATGTGGTTGCTGGGAATTGAACTCAGGACTCTGGAAGAGCAGTCAGTGCTCTTAACCACTAAGCCATCTCTCCAGCCCCAGACTGATCTTTTAACTCAGGATCTGCCTGAGCTTCTTGAGGGCAGAGATTGCAGGCATTGTGCCACTACACCTGGCTTTATATCTTGTCTTTCGATAGACTTGAGCTGTTACTTATTGTGAGCTATTACAAACTGCTTTAAACTTTCAAATACGAGTTTTCATGACATATCTTTTCTGAAGTGAGGTAGATTATCCATAGGTATATGTTGCTAATACTTATTTAAAATCTGTTTATTTTTCTGTACATATCTGTAAAGACAAAGTTATGCCAGTTATTCGCTCATTGAGGAATAGAAACATCACTTCAAGTACAGAACGTTTGCATGAACAAAATGGAGATGTTGAAGTTCGAAGAAGTTGTAGGATTAGAAGTCGTTACAGTACCATGAACCAGTCTGTGCTATTTGACAAGCTTATAACAAAGTAAGTAAAAATATTTAAGATCAAACTTAAGTATCTAGAACAAACTTTATTGGTAAAGTATTGTGAAATTTTACTATTATCCTTTCTCCCCCTCCCCGACACAAAACTATGTAATTGGCTGTCCTTAAACTCAGATCTCCCTGCCTTTGCCTCCCAAGTGCTAGGACCAAAGGTGTATGCCACCGCCCTGGTTCTCCCCCCACCCCCCTTTCTCTCCCTAGGTTTTAGGTATTGAATATTTATTTTGTGCTTGCACTACAATTAAGCTGCATTCCTGACCCCATCCTGAACATTGTAATCTGTTTGATTTGTGTGAAACATACAGGAGAATGGCTATTAGTAACTTTTACTCTATATATGTGTTTAATTTCTTGGAAAGAAATATTGAATATTTTACCCAAGTATGTTAATGCCTCCTGGCTGAAATTCTAACTATTTCTGAAGCACTGCTGAAGCTGTACTTCAGAAGATGGATGACATGAAAAAGATGCGTAGACAGCGAATGAAGAAACTTGAAGATTTGGGAGTGTTCAATGAAACAGAAGAGGTAACTATTCTTCATTAGGTAGTGACTTAACATCCCATTTAGTGTGTGATTCACTTAGGAGTAATAATTAATCATTTTGTCCAGCACTTGTTGATTTGTCACAAATTATTACTAGAATTAAAAGTTTATAGTATGTTTACATTTTAAGAATAATTAGGTTTTAATTTTTGTGTGAACATATACTAAATATTAAAGGATTTTATTTAAACATTTGTAGAGTAATCTTACTATGTACACAAGAGGAAAACGGAAGGCTGTTCAGCAAGCTGATGAAGAAACAACTGATAACCAAGACGGCAGTGTGGGTTAGTTTTCTTTTTATCTCATGTTTTCTGGCTTCAAAGTTAAGCCCCCACCCCACCCCACTCGTTTATTTATTTTATTTATAGCATGTACACCAGAAGAGAGCATCAGATTCCATTACAGATGGTTGTGAGCACCATGTAGGTGCTGGAAATTGAACTCAGGACCTCTGGAAGAGCAGTTAGTGCTCTTAATTGCTGAGTGATTTCTCTAGCTCCCAAAGTTAAGCATTTTTAACTTAGTAGACAATAGCTTTCTTATTTAGATTCTGTGGCATTTATTGTAGTTTGTAGTGGTTATAATTTAAAAGAAATATAGTCAGCCGGGCGGTGGTGGCGCACGCCTTTAATCGCAGCACTTGGGAGGCAGAGGCAGGTGGATTTCTGAGTTCGAGGCCAGCCTGGTCTACAGAGTGAGTTCCAGGACAGCCAGGACTATACAGAGAAACCCTGTCTTGAAAAACCAAAAAAAAAAAAAAAAGAAATATAGTCAATCAGAAAAGGATAGTATGTTGGAGAAAGTAACCTAAATCAACAGTTTTAAAATAAATGGTTTGGTTGTATAATAAAACTGCAGATAGTTTATCATACATCTCTGTATTTTAAAGTAATTAAAGTTAATTATGCTACTGATTTTGAAACTTAATAGCATATTCTATTTTTTCTTGAGTAAAAACAGTTTTCTAAAATATGTTGATGAAGGCTATCTTACCATTATCATAAATGTGTTTGTTAGACTGACATAATTCCCATAGCCAGAGAACTAGGACTATGGTGAGCCACCATGTGAGTGCTGGCAACTAAACCCAGGATCTCTGGAAGCTCTCAACCACTGAGCCATTCTCCAATTCCTCCACAGCCCTTCATCCCCAACCCCTGAATCTAAGTTTTAATTCTATAATTTTTACTTCTGTTTTGAAAAATTCTTAATTATTATTTAAATAATGGAAAAGGAGGTAAATTTTTCAAAAATCCCTTTCTCTTAACTCCCTATGTTAAAAATTATTAACACTTTGGTGAGTATATTGGATGTATTTCCTTTGTAAAATTTTCATTTCATTAATTTGGGGATTGATGGTAAGGGTGCATGTGGAAGTCGGAGGACAGTTGCAGGACTTGGTTTTCTGACTTTGTGGGTCCTGGGTGTGGAACTCATTTTGTTAGTTTAGTGGCTGTTACCCTTATTTGCTGACATCTCTCTGGCCTTCTGCTTAATATTAATTGTAGAGTCATCTGAAGAGGGTGAAGAGCAAGAGGATGATGATGGTGAAGATGAGGAAGATGAGGAAGATGAAGAAGATGAAGAAGATGGAGAAGAAGATAATCAAAAAAGATACTATCTTCGGCAGAGAAAAGCGACTGTCTACTATCAGGCTCCACTGGAAAGTAAGTGCTGCAAGTGATCTTTCAGGACAAAGATCATTACCTTATTACTCGCTTTCTGTTTTTTTCCTTTTTAAAAACATTCTTTATTACACTGTATTCTGTGTGGTATATGTGTGCATGTGCACATGCCATTGTGCACATGGGGGTGCACTCAGAAGACAACTTGGAATCAGCTGTCTTGAACTCCATGTAGCAAGGGCCTTTACCTACTCACCTTTCTAGCCCTGTTTTGTTTTGGTTTTGATTTCTTAAAAAAAAATTTTTTTTTTTCATTTTTACTTTGCTAAATGGTCATGTTGCTTTTATTTGAGACAGGACATTTTCTGTTTTCTTTCTTTCTTTCTTTTTTTTTGTTTTTTTTTTTTTTTTTGTTTTGTTTTGTTTTGTTTTATTTTTTTGTTTTTCGAGACAGGGTTTCTCTGTGTAGCCCTGGCTGTCCTGGAACTCACTCTGTAGACCAGGCTGGCCTCGAACTCAGAAATCCGCCTGCCTCTGCCTCCCAAGTGCTGGGATTAAAGGCGTGCACCACCACTGCCTGGCAACAGGACATTTTCTGTGTAGCCCAGGCTGGCCTCAAACTTGGCGATCCCACTGCCTGACCCTCTTGAGTATTGGGATTATAGGTGTGTGTCACTATGCTCTAATAGTATTTTTTTAGTATTCTAAATTAGATGTGAAAGGGTGGTTTAGTCCATTGTCATTTCTTGCTATTTTGAGATTTGAGTTTTTGTTTTATATCGTATGTATATAAAACTGTTTTGATTTTTATTATATCATACCTAATACAGTAGAGCTTTTAGTTATGTCTTTATAATCATAAATCTTGCGTGTGGCTAGTGTGTTTTACTTGGTTGTCCTATACATACATTATACTTGTCTGTCTGTGAGTCTGTGTGCAGCACCTGCATGCAAGTACCCACAGAGGCCAAAAAGGTGTTGGGTCTCCCATAGTTGGAGTTACAGATGTTGTAAGTCACTTTGTGTGAATACTAGGAATGGAACCCAGGTCTTCTCACAGCAGATGCTCAACAACTGCTGAACTCTCTTCAGCCCCCCCACTATATTTTTAATATTAACCCCACAGAGAAATAAAATGACAAAAGTAAAATCTTCTATAGATATACTAGCGTTTTTATGGAAGGTAGTACCTTTGTAAATATTTAAAGGAAAAAATTACTTTTTATATTTTCTATGTATGTGCTCAAATTTCTTTTTCTAGAACCTCGTCATCAGAGAAAGCCCAACATGTTTTATAGTGGCCCAGCTTCTCCTGCAAGACCAAGATACCGATTGTCTTCTACAGGACCAAGAAGTCCCTATTGTAAACGAATGAACAGGTTAGGTTTGAAATAGTGATCAGTTTATGATAACATAACTGGCCGTGTTATGACAGGATTCTAGAGTCTTTGGATTGAGCGTATTAGGGTAGAATTCTAGAATTTCATACATGGGAGAGCTCTGGTATGCATTTAGTGCTCTAATTCCCATTACCAGTGACTTTTTTTGCTTTTGCTTTCATTAATAGGAAGTATTAGTAACTACTTGGTAAGGTAGTTTATTCCGTTGTAGCACATCAAATGATGGATCTACTTTGACTTAGTGTATATTGTAGTTAGGCTTTGTGTTAAGTATTTTACAAAGATTATTTCATTTAAAATTCACATTTAGATTGTAGCCTTTTTTATATACTTCCACAACCATAATCTCCCTCCACCTTAAATATTCTAAGTTATACAGCTTCTAGACTGGATCATGACACTGGCCATCTTTTTCTGGATCTATTTTATAGTTTATTTCTTTTATGTTTTAGAAGAAATTGTTTTTGTTTCACTAAAGAATTTCTTTTTAAAGAGAATCCAATAGTTGTTTTCTTTCTGATTTAAGTTTATAGGGATAACCTGTATTTATTTTCCCATCTTATGTAGTATAAGGTTTTCTGATAGAATGACCAAGGTTTGGACAGTGTTACAGTGGCCTGTAAATAAAAACAAGGACAAGAATGATAAAATATATCAGAAATAAGACTGAAAGCATAGTTTTCAGCTATGTAAACAATTGTCAGGGACTCTGTAAACTGTCTGCTCATGTGTTGGTCATGGAAAGCAGGAACGTTTTAAGTGTTGAGGAATCATTGAGGAGAGATGGTGTAAAGGTGTGTGCCACCACCGCCTGGTAAAGACTCATCTCTTTTAGGAAAAATAAGTATATTTGTATTCTTGCATGTTGTAATTCTGTCAGAATCACAACTAGACACTCTGAGTTTCTTTTCTCATCTCTTTTCACCAAACTGAAGGATGGAAGATCAGGAAGGCAGATTCCACCTGTCAGAGCTACTCAAGATCAGTTATGCTTGAAAAGATTCTGTGTTTTCAGTATTTTTATGAGCTCATTGGACTACTGTTAAGAGCCAGACTTGGTGATGCAGTCCTCTAATCCCATCTGGAAACTGATGCATGAAGACTGACAGTTTAAGGCCTGCCTGGCAACAGAGCAGTTCAAGGCTAGCCTAGTCAACTTAGCTCCAAAAGACCCTGTCTCCAAAAAGAGAAATACATTCTTCAAAGACCACATTCCCAGTGACCTGGTCCTTACTCTAGGCTTCACTTTGTAATGACACATTCATCTATGAACTCATAAATGGGTTAATCCACTGATGAGGTCAGTGTTCTCATGGTATGCTTACCTCCCAATAGTGCCACTACCTGCTGACAAGCCTTTAATAGAGAAGCCTTTGTGGTTGAAGGGTTCTTCTATTTAGAAAACATACCTTTTGTTGGTCTACAAGGCTTTGTTGATGGCTTATAACTTTTACTGGTTTGTGAAATAAACTAGAAACCACCAGTACACTGGTATTTGGCTCATTGGAACAGATGTAGGATTGAATTTGAACACTCTTCTGATATTTTGCTCGCGTTATTTAACCCTTGAGCCTCAGTGATCCTGACTATAAAATGAGCCTACTAATAATGTATGTTGTCCAGAATTTTAATTAAGATCAAAATAAGGAGGCTGGTTGGTGTGGCTCAGTGGTAGAGCATTTGCTAGACATAGGCAATGCCCTGGATTTAATAGTCACTCGTTGGGGCAGTAAGGTGATGGGAAATAAATAAGTCAGTCAGGTATATGGAAAAGAAGTCAGTAAATACAACATTTAAAAAAAATTTTTAATTGTGAAATCTATCTTAATTCTATGACTACATATTATCTTTTCATATAATGGGGATTTTTGAGTATTGATGGTAATTTTAAATAGGCAGGCTTATATTAGATAATTTTAATGATTACAGAAATAGTCTTGGGTATGTAAATGAGTTATTTTCTCATTTATTCTGGCTTTACAAACCATTTCTCAAAACCCTAGAGATCATTTTGTTGAAATGTCAGGTTTTTGGAAATGTTTACAAGGGCTTATTATGTAGCACATAACAAGTAACAGTATCATCTCAAGTTTATATTATATAATATATTAATTATAAAAATGAATATTTATATATTAAGTTTATTTTTTTTAGGTCATTAGCTATTTCTGATACTTAAATCTTTTGTCCCTTTTTCTATTTCCTTCATTGTGATTTCAATTCTGCTGTTTAGGCGAAGGCATGCCATCCACAGTAGTGACTCTACTTCCTCCTCCTCCTCTGAAGATGAATGCTTTGAGAGGAGAAGAAAAAGGAACCGAAACAGAACTATTAACAGGTGAGCACTGAGCCTGGTGTGGGGGCCTGGGGGGCTCACACCTTTAATTCAAGCACTCTGGGGCTGAGATTGGAGGCTTAAGAGTTCTAGGCCCAGCCTGGGCTTTGTGGTAAGCCTGATCTCAAAAACAAACAAATTATTGAAGGAGGGGAGGTGGAATGGATGACTTCTACATTGCTGACTTTTAAAACTGCCAACTGTATTTTAAAAATATTTTTCTTACAATTGTAAACACATGATATGCCAGCTTTTGTATACATGCATGCCATGATTTGCCTGTGGAGGTCAGAGGATTGATTTAATTGGTTTTTCCTTCTGCTGTGTGGGTTCCAGAGATTGCTTCTGAGATGTTGCTGGCCTCGAATAGTTTTTTTTTTTTTAATAAAGATTTATTTATTTTATTTATATGAGTAAATTGTAGCTGTCTTCAGACACACCAGAAGAAAGTATCAGATCCTGTTATAGATGGTTGTGAGCCACCATGTGGTTGCTGGGAATTGAACTCAGGACCTTTGGAAGAACAGTCAGTGCTCTTAACTGCTGAGCCATTTCTCCAGCCCCTCAAATACCTTTTTATGGCTGGTGAGACAGTAGAATAATTTAGGAATAGTAAGTACAGTTTAGCTGATTAAAAGGCTGCACCAGATGTTAATACAAAGCGAACTCTTGCCTTATTAGAAATATCTATAGTTGAAACAAATGGTAGAATAGAACATGGTTGGTTACTGAAACAGGAGGGTTGGGTGGCTGGATTGGTTGGTTGATTGTTGTTCTTGAGACAAGGTCTGATGTAGCTCACACCAACTTAGAACTTGCTGTAAGTAGTTCAGCATCTTGAACTCCCTAATTTCCCAAGTGCTTGCAGGGACCACCCACCATGCCATGCAGTACCTATGTAACTTACAGATGTCTGTAACTCCAGTTCCATGTGTTCATATAGAACCCAAAGGTTGACACTGGGTACACATCGCTTTGTTTTGAGACAGGGTCTCTGACTGACCTAGAGCTCATCTTTGGGGTTAACTCAACTGCTCTGGAGATTCTTTTTCTCTACCTCCAGGATCCTAAGATTACAGAGGGCCTGCCACCTCTACCCATATTTTAGTAGATTTGGGTATAAATAGATTTGATAGAACTAAATCAGTCTTGTCCTCTGCTTTGGCAAAAAGTGCTTTACCCACTGAGCCATTTTCCCCAGCCCCAAACATTTTTTAATAAGAGTAATATTGTAACATGGAATTTAGAGAGGATGATTTGATGTGTCTTTATATATATATGTGTGTGTGTGTGTGCATGTGTTTTTTAATAGGTGCCTCCCACTAAATTTCCGGAAAGATGAAATAAGAGGGATTTATAAAGATCGGATGAAAATTGGAGCAAACCTTGCTGATGTTGATCCAATGCAACTAGATTCTTCAGTGAGTATTTTAAAATTTGTGCTTGGCTTGAGGTGTAATTTCAGTCACTATTTTTGTCTTACAGGTAAATAAGACTTTTTTTCTTTAGCAGAAACTTATATTTTTATATATATTTTAAAACCAAAAATCTTTGGGGAATTGGAGAGATGGCTCAGCATTTATAGCATTTGTGGCTCTTAGAGAGGACCTGAGTTTAATTCCCAGCATCCACATGGTGGAGCTACATATAAAATAAACAAGCATTAAAAAAAAAAATCTTTGGAATACTATTGTTAGTCAGTTGATGTGGATTGACTGTGGAGGCATAAGGCAGCATTTTAATTTTAACTCAGATCTGTGTCCTGTTTCACTGCAGGTGCGATTTGATAGTGTTGGCGGCCTGTCCAGTCACATTGCAGCTCTAAAAGAGATGGTGGTATTTCCCTTACTTTATCCAGAAGTCTTTGAAAAGTTTAAAATTCAACCCCCAAGGTAATAAAAAGATGCTTTTACTTATAGCCATAGTGTGTGCAGTGTTGCTGTTAATAATTTTGACTTCTTTTTTTACTTAAATTTTGTGTATGCGATATGGGTGCAGGTGCACATGTAAGCATGTGGAGGCCAGGCAGATGTCAGGTGTCTGCTCTGATACTTACCTTGAAACACTGAGTCTGGAGCTAGGCTGGCAACCAACAAGCCTGAGCAGCCCTCCCCCATCCTCCCACCAGCACTGGGGTTACAGGTGTACACATGACCACAGTCAGCTTTTGCCTGTGTTCTGAGGTTGAACTCAGGTGTACAGCCAGTGCTTTTACTGGCCCAGCCATTTCCCCAGTCCTATTAAGTATGAATGTGCATGTATGAGTGTGCACTACCTGTCTTGGAGTGACATTGGAGTCCAGAAGAGGTAATTCAATCCCTAGGGCTGGGGTTGCACAGTTGTGAGCCATCAAGCTTTGGTCTTCTGGAAGAGCATCAGGTGCCCTTAATCACACGTCTGGCAACCTGAGTATCTAGAACCATAGTAATAGGTGGAAGGAGAGAACCAGCTCCACAGTTATTCTCCAGTCTACACGCAGAATCTCTAATGATTTTTTTAAACCAATACACACAAATTTTTTATATATGTCTCCTTAAAATACTATCCCATCCACATAAAAATCAAGAGAGAATTGTGATTGTGCTATATGACTGCATATGCAAGGTAAGGTAATAAACATATAATGTACATGATCAGGTAATATAGGACAATGTTTCAAATAAAGGATTCTTTCAAGTTTTCATATTGATACTAACTCTCTCAAAGGTTTTTTTTTTTGTTTTGTTATTTGGTTTTTCGAGACAGGGTTTTTCCGTGTAGTCCTGGCTGTCCTGGAACTTATTCTGTAGACCAGGCTGGCCTCGAACTCAGAAATCCACCTGCCTCTGCTTCCCAAGTGCTGGGATTAAAGGCGTGTGCCACCACTGCCTGGCCAAAGTTTTTACTTTGTACAATGAAACTATTTCAGTTGTTTAATGTTTTAAATTAACTAATTAAAATGGTCATGAGATTGGTTCTGAATGTTTGCTTCAGTAGTCTACCTTTGGTTTAATACTGAAAGTGTTTAACATATTTTCCAGAGGTTGTTTGTTTTATGGACCACCTGGAACTGGAAAAACACTGGTGGCTAGAGCACTTGCCAATGAGTGCAGCCAAGGGGATAAAAGAGTGGCCTTTTTCATGAGGAAAGGTGCTGATTGTCTGAGTAAATGGGTAGGAGAGTCTGAGAGACAGCTTCGATTGCTATTTGATCAGGTGAGACTGCATTTTACCTATATAGATTTTCTTTCCTTTTTTTTTTTTTTTAATTTGATGGAATAAAGTTTACTTGGGCTTATGGTTCTAGAGGGATAAGAGTCTATCATATTGGGGTGGCACAGCAACAGCAGGCATGGTGGCAGAAACAGGAAGCTGGGAATTCATCTCTCTCTTAGACTGGTTTCACTCCTTGTGTGCAGCTCCCCTTGTCAGGTATCCTCACAGTTCTGACATCTATTTCTCTTTTTTTTCCTTAAAGTATAAAATAGAGTTTATTTAGGGCATGGGGAGAAGAGTTGAGGAAGTAGAAACAGGCAGAGAGGGAGAGGAGAGGAGTAGAGGCCAGACATGAGCATGCAGAGAGGGGGGGAGGGGTATGGGGAGGAAAGGGGAAGACAGGGTAAGGGAGTGAGAAGAGAAGAGCCAGTTCTGACATCTCTAACATCCTGGGCTCTCCATTGCAGCCTAGGCTTCACTTTCCCAGTTTACAGAGTGGTCTTCACCTGTTGCCCTCTTCAGGCCTTCATGCAGAAATTTCCTCTGCCATGTGGATTTTGAGAACTCATACCTCATAAGGAGGAGGCGTCTCCTTCTGAGCAGTTTAATAGTGGATTATTTGCCAACATAGAAACAAGGCAATTCTTCCCTAGCATATCTTTCAGTTTCATATGCCGGATTGTATTGACGGTATATTGTGAAACACTAACATTCTGCTTCACTGGGGCATACTGCTGAAGGGTTTTGTGGTTTTTTTGGTTGGTTGGTTTTGGTTGTTTGTTCAGGCAGGGTCCTTCTATATAACCCTGGCTGTCCTGCAGTTCATTATGAAGACTAGGTTGGTCTTGAAATCAGATCTGTCTCCCAAGTTCTGAGATTAAAGGTATATGCCAACATGCTTGACATTGAAAATGGGTTTGAAACCCTTTTTAGAACTAAGTATTTTGCCTTCACTAAAATAGTTTTTTTAAGTTTTGCTTGTTGTTGAGGAATGTTTTTCTATGTAATATGGAGGGAGAATACAGCTGTCCTTCACTATTTGTTTCCATAGTCAGTAATAAAGTTTTTCTGTGTGTCCAGTAACTGTAACTTTATGAAATCCAAGGTATCTAAATACTGGAATATTTTGGATATTTCAAGTTAAAAATACAAATAAAATTAATTATAATTACATATGTAAAGTTCCAAAAATAGTCTTTGAACTAATAGTCTTATAGTTATAAGTGACAAACTGGCAAGCAAGATTGAATGAAAATAGATTGTAAAGATATTTTTCAATTTATAAATTATATATTTATAATAAATTTGATTTAAAATGGATTGAACCTCTTTGATTAAATCTACTTGAGGAATTTTGTGGTAACACAGGACTATTGGACCCTCTTTTAGGCCTATCAGATGCGCCCAGCAATTATATTCTTTGATGAAATCGATGGTTTGGCTCCAGTACGATCTAGCAGGCAAGATCAGATTCACAGGTAAACTTGATTAAGTTGTGTTAATGTTATATAAAAGGTAAGAATCAAATGGTGAACAAGAACTCAGCCCACAGAATCAACTGACGGGGATTCAAGTGGGCCTATACAGATTAGAGAGCATGTGACTTAGTTCCTATGAATATATGTTATGGTTCTATAGCTCCGTGTTCTTGTGGAATTCCTAACAGTGGGAGTGAGGGTTGTCTCTGACCCTTGCTTGCCTTTGGGACCCTTTTTCTCCTATGTTGCCTAGTCCAGCATTGATGTGAGAATATGTGTTTGGTGTTACTATATGCTTGTCATGCCGTGTCTGGTTGAAGTCCCTGGGAGGCCTCCTGTTTTATAAAAGGAGGTAGGGGAGGAACTTGTGGGAGGGGAGGGAGGGCAAACTACAGTCAGGATGTAATATATAAGAAAAGGAAATTTTTTTTTTTTTTTTTTTTTTTTTTTGGTTTTTTTTGAGACAGGGTTTCTCTGTGTAGCTCTGGCTGTCCTGGCACTCACTCTGTAGACCAGGCTGGCCTCGACCTCAGAAATCCACCTGCCTCTGCCTCCCAAGTGCTGGGATTAAAGGCGTGTGCCACCACCGCCCAGCTGTTATTATCAATAATAACAAATGTGGCTGACCTAGCCAGGTATCTGTAGTTCTAGCCTGTCTAAAACTAAGACCTGAGAATTAGATTTTCTTTATCAAGTTTTATGCTCAAATATTTAAATATCTTAAATGTTGCCAATTAATTCCGTTGCTTTCTCCTTTTTAAACTCCAGTAATAAGTTGAAAGTACTGGGGATAGTTCCGGGGCCTTAGGCTTTGCAAGTGCTTTACTGCTGAGATGTATTCCTAATGTTAAGGTGCTGTCTTAGTCACTGACTATTGCTGTGGAGACACTGTGACCAAAGCAACTCTTAAGCTTACAGCTTAAGATTAGTCTGTTGTGTCAGGGAACATGGTGGCTTGCAGGAAGGCACTGGAGAAGTAGCTGAGAGCTTTACATTCCTGATCCACAGGCAGCAGAGACTAGGTCTTGAATGGACTTTTGAAATCCCAAAGCCCACCCCCAGTGACACCATTCCTCTAACAAGGCCACACCTCCTAATCTTTCTAGACCTTTCAAAAAGTTCCAGCTTCCTCCCTGGTGACTTAAGTATTCAAATACAAGAGTCTGTGGGTGGCATTTTTATTTAAACTGACACAGGTTCCTGGGTCAAATAAAAATATCTCAGTAATTCTGCTGGTTTAAGAATACCAAACCTCATTTTAAAGGGAAAAGTTGAGCTGTATGTGGTGGCACTTGCCTTCGATCCCAACACTCAAGAGGCAGAGACAGGAGGATCTCTGATTTCAAGGCCAGCCTACTCTACAGAGTGAGCTCCAGGAGAGCCAAGAATAATAGAGAAATTTGTCTTGAGCAAACAAACAAAAGATGGAAAAGCTGTACTTTTTTTTTTTTTTTTTTTTTTTAATGGAAATGACATGATTGCTCCTAGGTGTGGTTGAGAAGGGTTGTACAAGGTAGAGTAGTTCATCCAGAGTCTAGACTGAACCAGGCCATGAGTAGAAGAGCAAGAGAGGAAGAGGGCAAAGCAACCATGATCAAACTGGCCAGGAGCCAAGTCGCCAAGAAGCTGGATTATACAGGAATCAGAAGCTGGGGGAAGGGAAGCCCAGCCCCTGGGCTGGAGAGGGTTAGGGTAGGAATGGGCTAAGAGGTACTGGGAGGGGCCACAGGTACTGAGTGAAACTTATCCAGTGTTTAGTTGGCATCTGACATTTTTTTCCCCAAGATTAGAAGAGAGCTACAAATCTACCCCAAGTCTAGTTTGTTAGCTTTTTGTTTGTTTGAAATCTTTTTCTTTGAAGTAATAGGGACTGAACCCAAGGCCTCAAATAAACCAGAGTCCGCAGCCATAAGTTACTTTCAGTCCTAGGTCAGCTTTAGTATTTCAGAGCTTCTTTCTAAGTAGTCTCACTAATTTTAAAAATAACGGACCGATTTTTCGAGACACCAGAAAGCATATTTGTATGCCTTCATGAGCGATGAACAAGACAATGTAATTGATAGGTAGGTTTTGACCTTTCTTTTAGCAAGACAGGGTTTCTCTGTGTAGCTCTGGCTATCCTAGAACACTCTAGACCAGGCTAGCTTCAAAAACCTCTGCTTCCTGTGTGCTGGGATTAAAGGTGTGTGCTACCACAAGTAGCTCACTTTTTTTTTTTTTCCTGTCTTTAAAATGAGATGGTATTCTTTTTTGTTTGTTTGTTTGTTTGTTTTGTTTTGTTTTGTTTTTTTGTTTTTCGAGACAGGGTTTCTCTGTGTAGCTCTGGCTGTCCTGGCACTCACTCTGTAGACCAGGCTGGCCTCGAACTCAAGAAATCCGCCTGCCTCTGCCTCCCAAGTGCTGAGATGGTATTCTTAAATCAGCGAAATTACTCTCTGAGATACTACTTAGCCCAGATATCCCCCTCACAGCACCTGAGGTGGTTTGAATATGAGTGCCTCCCATATACATTCTGCCTTGTTTGCCATTGTGCACATGAGTTTGTTGATAGTTTTTAGGTAATTTGTCCTATGTGTAAGTCCTCATATTTTTTCATGTTGTAGTCTTGATTTGGAACTTTCAAGTTCCCTGTGAAATATGCTTTATAAAAATCATGTCCAGGATCCATTGGTGGCTCTAAAGGTTATTTACTTGTCTTTTTTTTTCCCTGATCCTGGGGATTGAGCATACAGCATTGCATAGGTAAACACTCTACCCCTGAACTACATACATCCCAGCCCTTGATTTCAGTGTATTTGTTTTTATTTTTTAAGTCTGTGCATATGTGCACGTGGGTGCTCACATGCATTCATGTGGAAGCCAGAGGAGTATGTTGAATGCCTTTCACTTTCCACTTTACATTTTTTGTGTGTATGTGCACATGTGCATGTATGTAGACAAGCTGTTTGGGGGTGCATGTGGAAGTTTGTGGTTGATGTGGTAAATTATCTTGAAAGCTCCTCTTTTCACTTTATTGATAGGGTCTCATTTTATCCTGGAGCTCATCAATCTGGCTAATTACTTGTCAACTTGTTTGGGTCACTTGTCTTAACCTTATGAGGTGGAAATTATAGGCAAGTTTGGAAATTAAATGAATTCTGGGGATCTGAATGCCAATACTTCTTGCAAAGCAAGCACTTTAAGTGCTGAGCCATCTCCTCATCCCCACATTAATTTTTGAGACATGTTCTCTTCGCTGAACCTGAAGCTCACTTTGGACTAGGCTGGCTAGGGCCAGTGAGCTTTGATGACACCTGTTCCGCTTAGGTGACAAAGCATACTCAGTGATACCTGGCTTCTGTGGGGGACGCTGGGGATTTTAACTCAGGTCCTCTTTTCTTAGCATGAGTTCTTGACCCCCTGAACCATCTCTAGTTTCCCTATGTTTTGTTTTGTTTTTCATTGAAAAATAGCTAAGTGCCATAAAATTTCATTTGCACGTTTATACATTAAAATAAACCTTACCAAAAGGAATATTAGAATGATTCTTTGTCCATAATACTAATTTGTTTTCTTATTTTCTGTGTTTAGTTCTATTGTTTCAACCCTGTTAGCTCTTATGGATGGTTTGGACAGCAGAGGAGAAATTGTGGTTATTGGAGCTACCAACAGACTAGATTCCATAGACCCTGCTTTACGAAGGCCCGGTCGATTTGACAGAGAATTCCTTTTTAGTCTACCTGATAAAGATGTAAGAAAAGTTTACATGCTTTTTATTATTAACAGTTTTGTAACATTACATTTCTTTATGTGACGGGGGTGGGGAAATAAAGTGTTTGTGCCACCATGCAGGTGTGGAGGTCAGACAACAACCTGTGGGAGTAAGTTTTTCCTTTGTACTGTGTGGTTCTGTGGATAGAATTCAGCTCATCAGGCTTGGTTGCAAGTACTTTACCTGCTGAGCTGTCTTCCACTCCCCATATAACAAGTTCTGATACAATAAAAAGTTGAAGACTTTATTTAGTTTTATATCATGATCTTATGATTATTCAAAAGAACTCAATAGAGGTGATTTATTATCATTAAGTATATCTCTTTCCCCAACTGCTTTTAAAATTGTTTTCAGTTAAGCATACCCTGGATATTGCCAGCTAGTTTCAATAGCTCCGTGAGTCTTTAGCCAGCTTACTTAGCTTTGCAGAGCACTATTGTACTACAATTAGTTAGGCTAAGACCACTTAATGTTTCTGAGAAGCACATAATACAATACGAGTAGAGCTGACTGGAATGATAGTTCAGGATTAAGAGTGCTTACTTACAGCTTTTTCAGAGTCCCCAACACCCACATCACGTGGCTCAAGACCACCTATAACCCAGACTGGGGAATCCCTTCTCTTATACTCAGAAGCACCTGCACTTAGGTGCATATACCCACTGAACAATACAGTTAAAACTTTAAAATATGTATTCTTAGCAAATGATTAGAGCTGTCAGTATTCTTGTTTCTTAATGTGCTCCTGAATGAATAATGCTGTTTAATTTTTTAATTTACATAAATAATGCATATAACTTGGGCACATTAAATAGAAATTGCTTAATTTTGTTATATGCTTTTAGGTGTCTTTTTTTTCCCCCTTATTTTCATGGTCTCATATTTCTATTTGTATTAAGTTTTGGTTACTTGAAAATTTTAGATAGTCAAAAGTAGATTTAGATTCAAGAATTTCTAATTGGAGTAACTTAATGATTACAGATGTAAAATATTAAAAGAGAGGTTTTGTTTGTTTGTTTGTTTTGTTTTGTTTTTTTGTTTTTTTTCCTCCAAAGGCTCGAAAGGAGATTCTGAAGATTCATACAAGAGATTGGAATCCAAAACCAGTGGACATGTTTCTAGAAGAACTAGCAGAAAACTGTGTTGGTAAATACTTTTTTGAGCATATGTGAAAAATATTCTGTTCATTTTTGAAATGAAACAAGTTGAGGTCTTGCCTTCAAGTTCAGATTTAAAAGGCTGATGAGATGGCCTGGTGGATAAAGGTGCTTACAATTCAAGCCTGGGGACCTGAGTTCAGTTCCTGGAAGACACAGGAAAGTGGAAGGAGAGAACTTGGCTCTACAAGGTCATCCTGACCTCTGTGCACCTGTCCTCACACATAACAAAGCCACAGATGTGGTAGATGTCGTAGCACATATTGCAGAGCTAGTAGTAGGAAACAAAGACAGACTGCAAGTTTATGGTCATCCTTGACTGCATAGGAAGAAACAGCTGATCTGAAAAGGGAGCGCGTGCATTTGTTTTCCATCTCTTTCATGTGATTACCTTTAAGATCTTAGATATTAAAGAATAGGTACTTGTCCAAGCGTAGTGACATAATCTCTGCATCCCCATCACTTGGGAAACTGAGGCAGGATTACCATGAGTTTGAGGTCATGTTAAGTATAGTATCTGGTCAGCCGTGGATATATAATTGTACCTTGTCTCAAGAAAATTAAAATATAAAAATAAAGTTGAGGACTAGAGAGATAGCTTAGTGTTACAAGTTCACACTGCACTTTCAGAGGTTCCGAGTTCTGTTTCCAGAACCTATGTCAGATGGCTCACAACTACCTGTAGCTCTAGCTCTAGGGAATCCAGTATCCTTTCTGGCCTCCATGTGCATCTGCACTGTAACATACATATCTCCACATGATACATAGTTAAATCTTTTTTTTTTTAATGGACAGATTGATCATTGAGGGAATTTGAGAGCAGCATAAACATGAAGAGAGTAATAGCCCTGTGAATTACACAGTATTAATTGAGATACAGAGTCCTCTGCAGAGTTTAAGTGAGTCTTGGAAGATCACACAGTAAATGACAACTAGAACTTCAGTTTTGTCTGACTTTGGCTGGCACACACCTTTAGTCCTAGGACTCTAGAGGCAGAGGCAGGTGGATCTCTCTAAAATTGAAGCCAACCTGCTCTAGCAGAGAGAGTTCTGGGCCAGTCAGAACTACACAGAGATCCTGTCTCAAAACAACAACACAACAGAGATTTTTCTCTTAATCCTTCTGTACTTAGTGCTTGCATATTTCATTCAAAAGTTACTGATTTGTTGATGCCATTTAAATTCACTTTATTTAGTTTTGTTATCTATATTCTTTTTTGTTTGGTTGGTTTTTGGGGGTTTGGTTGGTTGGTTGGTTTTTTTTTGGGGGGGGGGGGGGTTTCAAGACAGGGTAGACTGTGTATTCCTGGCTATCCTGGAACTCACTCTGTAGACCAGGCTGGCCTCGAACTCAGAAATCCTCCTGCCTCTGCCTCCCAAGTGCTGGGATTAAAGGGGTGCGCCACCACCACCCGGCATCTATAAATATTCTAATAAGATTAATATTTAAATTTTTTTAAATTATGACTGTCAATAATTTGAGGGTTTTGCTCCCCCCGACCCCCGTTGATGGTTATAGGATACTGTGGTGCAGATATTAAGTCACTGTGTGCCGAAGCTGCTTTATGTGCCCTGCGTCGACGCTACCCACAGATCTACACCACCAGTGAGAAGCTACAGTTGGATCTCTCTTCAATTAATATCTCAGCTAAGGATTTTGAGGCAGCTATGCAGAAGATAATACCAGCTTCCCAGAGAGCTGTGACATCACCTGGACAGGCACTGTCTGCCATCGTGAAACCCCTTCTGCAAAATACTGTTCATATGATCTTAGAAGCCCTACAGAAAGTATTTCCACATGTGGAAGTTGGAACAAACAAAGCTTTAAATTCAGGTATAAAACTTGATTGACCATTGAGAGAGAGAGAGAGAGAGAGAGAGAGAGAGAGAGAGAGAGAGAGAGAGAGAGAGAAGAGAGAAGAGAGAGAAGAGAGAGAAGAGAGAGAAGAGAGAGAAGAGAGAGAGATTACGATTACTAATGGACAGGGTTTTTTTTTTTTATTTTGTAGATGTTTCTTGCCCCTTTCTAGAAAGTGATTTGGCATACAGTGATGATGATACACCATCGGTGTATGAAAATGGACTTTCTCAAAAAAATTTTAATCAAGCAAAAGAAAATTTAAATTTTCTTCAATTAAATAGGTATGTTTTCCCTGCAAATGAGTGTTTTAGTGTATAAATTCCATAAAAATGAGATGTCTTTTTTTTTGACAGGATAAAAGATACCAGCTAATCAGCTTTTTATTAAAGTTATTAAGTTAAAATATTAGGGCTGGTAAGAAGCCTCAATTGTTTAAATGCTTCCATTACAATCATGAAAGCCTAAGTTCAGCCCCTAAAGCCCATGTAAAAATTGTAGGAATGGTGTGATTTCAGTATTGGGAAGGCAGGCTCCCTGGGGCTTACTAGCCATCCAATCTAACCTAATTAGTAAGGTCCAATAAGAGACCCAGTCTCAATGAAGGTAACTACTGTTTCTTAGGATGCCACCTGAGATTATCCTGTAGCCTGCCCCCACACAAGCATTTGTACCCACATACACTTTACAAAGTTTGGATATGAAGAGATTGACTACGCAGTTAAGAGCGCTGGTTGCTCTTCAAGAGGACCTTGGTTGGGTTCAATTCCCAAAACCCACATAACCATAACCATCTGTAACTCTAGTTCCTGGAGAAGACATGATATATGCTGGCCTCCATGGGCACTGAATGCTGGTGATACAGACATGCATTTAGCACTCATGCACATAAAAATATAAAAAAATCTTTTTGAATTTATTTTAAATATAGTAATCAATAATTGAAGTTTTGTTTTGGGTTGGTTTTTTTTTTTTTTTTTTTTTTTTTTTTGGTTTGGTTTGGTTTGGTTTGGTTTGGTTTGGTTTGGTTTGGTTTTTGGTCTTTGTTTTTTTTTAAACAATCAAATTTTGGCCAGATGTAGTGGTGCATGCATTTAATCCCAGCACTTGGGAGTCAGAGGCATATACCTCTCTGAGTGTGAGGCCAGCCTACTCTATTACTGAGCTCCAGGACAACCAGAGCTACATAGTGAAACCCTATCTTAAAAAAGAAAAAAATCAAAATTCATTGTTGCTGTTGTCATTATGATGTAAAAGTATTCTTAAATCTGGGACAATTATTGTGAGAAGTTCTGCCATGTTATAATTGCTAGTCAAATAGGCAAAACTTCTGAAGATTTGTAATTTTTAATTGGCAATTTAAAGGAAACATTCAAGTTTTCCCCAAATACAGCTTCTTAATTTTTTTTTCCCCCCCAGAAATGCTTGTTATCAACCCATGTCTTTTCGACCAAGACTGTTGATAGTAGGAGAACCAGGATTTGGACAGAGTTCTCACTTGGCACCAGCTGTCATCCATGTTTTGGAAAAATTTACTGTATATACATTAGACATTCCTGTTCTCTTTGGCATCAGTACTACATCTCCTGAAGAGGCATGTTCCCAAGTAAGTTTTCTAACCAATAAGTTATAAGATAAAAGTCATTCAGAGACAAAGTCTAGAGTTGACTGCTTTTTTGTTTTTGTTTTTTTAAACTTGAACTTTTTTTTTTTTTTTTTTTTTTTTTTTTTTTTTTTTTTTTTTCTTCTAGACAGAGCTCTGGTTGTCCTGAACTTGTATGGTAGGCCAGGTTGGCCTCAGAGATCTGCATGCCTTTGCCTCTCCAGTGCTGGGACTAAAGGCCCACCATGCCCAGCAAACTTGAACTTTTAAAAAGAAAGTTTTATTTTTACTTAAAGTTTACAAAATAGGGTCTGGAGAGATGGCTCAGCAGTTAAGAGCACTGACTGCTTGCTCTTCCAGAGGTCCTGAGTTCAATTCCAGGCAACCACATGATGGCTCACAACCATCTGTAATGGGATCCAGTGCCCTTTTCTGGTGTGTCTGAAGACAGCAACAGTTTACTCACATATATTAAATAAATAAATAAATATTTTTTAAAAGGTTACAAAATAATAAAATAAAATTGCTTAGTTATTAAATAGTATATATTTTATCTACTACTTAACAATTGTAAGATCTTGGGTGAGTTATTAGATCTGTATTTTCCTGTTTGCAAGGTATGAGATAATTTGGGTATTGTGGGAATTGATGTACTTAAAAATTACTGTTTCTTAGTGGTATACAAATACTTTGCTTTTTTTTTTTGTTTATTTGTTTGGTTTTTGTCCTGGAACTCACTCTGTAGACCTTGAACTCAGAAATTCACCTGCCTCTGCCTCCCAAGTACTAGGATTAAAGGCGTGCGCCACCACTGCCCAGCTCTACTTTGCTGTTTCTATTGTTGACGTATTTAGACTTAACTGGTTAATATAAAAATGTTTTATATTTGTACGGCAGAATAGACTTGTAGATTTCTTGGCCTGTTTCCTAGTTTCCTGAATAAATTATTTTCTCCCAAATAAAGCATTTATTGAACACTTTTAAGTGGTTATAAGGGTTTTTGGATAAGCATTCAAAAATGTGAAGGTTTTATGTGAGAATTTTGGGACATTACTATAGTGCTAATTTTACTAATATGCCGACTTTGAAACCAAATATAGCCGGGCAGTGGTGGCGCACGCCTTTAATCCCAGCGCTTGGGAGGCTGGCGGATTTCTGAGTTCGAGGCCAGCCTGGTCTACAGTGTGAGTTCCAGGACAGGCAAGGGACAGCCAAGGCTATACAGAGAAACCCTGTCTCCAAAAAAAACCAAAAAAAAAAAAAAAGAAACCAAATGTAATTAAAAAAAAATTTTTTTTTATTAGATGATTCGTGAAGCTAAGAAAACAGCACCCAGCATAGTCTATATCCCACATATCCACTTGTGGTGGGAAATAGTTGGACCGACACTCAAAGCCACATTTACAACATTATTACAGACTATACCTTCATTTGCTCCAGTTTTACTACTTGCAACTTCTGAGAAACCATACTCAGCTTTGCCTGAAGAGGTAATTGTGGGGGCGGGGTGCATAGGAGTTACTTTATACTAAAACAGCTTACTTAAAAGTTCTAGTGCTACTGAGGTAAATGAAACAATAAGGAATACTTTTATCAGGTACACCATCGATGGCTGTTTGTGTTGTGTGCTCACTGTTTAGAATATACATGTCTAGTAAGGAGATGCACAGTTTTCCTATTACAAAAATGTTACATGACAGACTATTTTGTATTTACTTTTCCATGAGTCTTCTGAATTAATCAATATTTAACATCTTCCTTTATGAGTTGCATGTTCTTTTTATTATTACCTTGTAATGAATTGTAACCACTTTTCAGCATCACTTGCTTTTATGCCTTTTTTTTAAAACATTGATTCCCATTTCATGTCTTTGGGTTGTGAGAGTTAATTAAATAACTTTGGTAAGCCCATTGCATAAATTAGTATAATAACTGTTACTATATTCTAATTAGATTCTTGAATTCTAACTATGATCTGATATTTAGTTACTAATTTAGCACGACTATTCACACTTAATTCTCTGTGTAGGGGTGCCCTTCCTGCTTGCAAGTTTATATGCCACATGCATGCAGGGCCTGTAGAGGCCAGATCCCCAGGAAATAAAGAGTTAGAGATAGCTATGAGCTGCCATGTGGGTGCTGGGACCCAGACAGAGGTCCTCTAGAAGAGCAGCCGGTGCTCTTAACCACTGAGTCATCTCCCTGTTTCTGTATACTACTTTAAAAGACATATAGAAATATGTACTATAGGACAGCCAAGGCTATACAGAGAAACCCTGTCTTGAAAAAAACCAAAAAAAAAAAAAAAATGCTGTTGAATTAATAATTAGTAGCATAAATGTGTGTTTGTGTATATTGCATACATCTATGTTCTATATATATATATTTTTAGGTACAAGAATTGTTTACCCATGATTATGGAGAAATTTTTAATGTCCAGTTACCAGATAAAGAAGAACGAACCAAATTTTTTGAAGATTTAATTTTAAAACAAGCTTCAAAGCCTCCTGTGTCACAAAAGAAAGCAGGTTAGTTATCTAATAGAGAATAATTATAAGAAATTTACAGCTAATGTTATTGACATCGACCTGATTACACAAATTCATCCTCAGTTATGGTGGTGACATGTATAGGACTTAAAATAGCTCTGCTTCCTGCTAAAATGGACTAAATTTTTAAGGTACATAAGGTGTTTCACATGTTTCATAGACTAGCCCCCGCTTGTCTATGTTACTCTTTCTCAAGACTTATGTTTAATTATGTAAAGGCACATGAGAGCTGGAACCTGTGGAGGCCAGAAGAGTGTGGTTGAAGCTACAGTTTTAGGTAGTTGTGAGCTGCCTAATGTGAGTTCTGGGAACTGAATGTGTGTCCTCTATCAGATCAAGGTGCTCTTAGCCACCAAGCCACCGCCCCAGCTCTAGAGCTCTTCTTAGCTGGACTACCACCATCAACTCTTTCTGTTTACAAACAAAAACAAAACTGTCTTTAAATTGCACAGGTTCTTGTAATGCTTCTATCTTTGTCCCTCATTGCTGCTTAACATTAACTTGGAACTGGAGTTACAGATGTCAGTGCTAGGAATGAACCCAGATCCTTTGCAGGATCAACAGGATGCTCTTAAAAAGTTGAACTCTTTCTCTCCTTTTTTCCTTTTTTCTTTTTGTTTTTTTGAAATACAGTTTCTTTGTGTAACCCTCCTCTCTGGCTGAACTCAGGCTGCCCTTGAACTCAAAGAGATCCACCCGCTTCTTTCTGCCTTTCAAGTGCTAGGATTAAAGGCATGTGCCACCACCACCCAGTTTAAATTACGTTTTATTTAGTGTGTGTATGCATAAGTCAGGACACAGCTTACAAAAATCATTTCAGGAACTCAGGTCATGGGGTTTGATGGCAGGCACTTATATCTAAGCAACCTCTAGTCTCATTTCTTCTTTTAATCCTGATTATTAGTTTCCTATCCACTGTAAAGAAAATAACTCTCAAGCCCTTATTCTGTTTGCACTGAGTTATTTGCTGTGGAGGGTATATACTAAAATCTTCCCTCCATGTGAAGTTCTGCAGGCCTTGGAGGTGCTCCCAGTAGCACCACCGCCTGAACCAAGACCACTGACAGCAGAGGAAGTTAAACGACTTGAAGAACAAGAAGAAGATACATTCAGAGAACTCAGGATTTTCTTAAGAAATGTCACACATAGGCTTGCTATTGATAAGCGGTTCCGAGTCTTTACTAAGCCTGTTGACCCTGATGAGGTATTAATTTCGTCTTTGGATCAAATATGTTTAGGTCATAATGATAGACAAACAAAATAGTTCATGTAGGTGCCCTGCAGAACTCTGAACTTGTGGTCTCTATATGGGCACATGAACTTAGTGTCCTAAGCATGTATAGACTTTAAGAGCTAGCTAATATATTTCTATTGTATCAGAGAATAAACAGTTAACTTTTCTACACATTTAGACAGAAGGAACTTTAGAATGTTTTAATTACACATGGTATTATTATGTGTAGATTCAAAAGTTGAACTTAGAGGTGGGTTTTTTTGTTTTTTTTGTTTTGAGACAGGGACTTACTTTGTAGTACAGGCTGGTCTGGATTTACTGTATAGTATAGGCTACCATGAACTAAGTGCTGGGATTACAGGCTTGTGTCAGTATTTTGCAGAGTCCATTCTTAAACCGACATTGAAGAATGGGCAGCAATTTCATAAGGAAATAAAAGATAATACTAGAGAATATAACTGCTCAAGAATAGGAGTAAATATCAAGCAGAAATAGATTATGATAGAGCCAAAGCATTCATATCAATATAGTAGCATCCTTATTTATTTTACTTATTCTGTATTGCTATTACAGAAAATCCTTTTTAAATTTCTATTATTTTTATTTTTAAAATATATAGTGTTTGTTAATAATTTGCTCATTTGCTTGGATTTTAGGTTCCTGATTATATCACTGTCATAAAGCAACCAATGGACCTTTCATCTGTAATCAGTAAAATTGATTTACATAAATATCTCACTGTGAAAGACTATTTGAAGGATATTGATCTGATCTGTAGTAACGCTTTAGAATACAATCCAGATAGAGATCCTGGAGGTGAGCATTAGTGAATTCCCTTTCAAGGTGTGGCTTTGGGGGATACTCAAAATTAATAAGGGTTGTTGATGTTTGGTTGGTTGGTTATAAATATTTTACATTCAAAATACCATGTAATTCTCATAATAATCTTATCTTATTCTACAGCTGAGAAAGTTATAGTTTAGGAAAATTAAAACTTTGTTCAGAATCACAGTGCCAGGAAAGGACAATGGCAGAATTTGAATGCACAGTTCCTGGTTCTGTTTGTTTGCTTGTTTTTGTCATTCAGATCCCCAAATATGAACCACATAATGTATTGATACTTCAAAGCTGTAATGCTGCTACTGTTATGAATTGTAGTATCTGTCATGCAGGATGTCTGATATGCATCTCCTGTGTGGTCATGAGTCACAAGTTGAAAACCACTACTCTAATGAAACACAAAGTAGCTTGTTTTGCTCTTTCTGAAAGTGTAAAGACAGATAAAGCACTAATAAAATAGATTTCAAAGTATTTTTTTTCTTTTTTTTAAAGATTTATTTATTTAATGTATGTGAGTACATTGTAGCTGTCTTCAAACACCCTAGAAGAGCAGTGCTTTTAACCGCTGAGCCATCTCTCCAGCCCCTTTTTAAGTTGTTGGGTGTTTTGTTTGTTTGTTTGTTTGAGACAGGGTTTCTCTGTATAGCTCTGACTGTCCTGGAACTCACTCTGTAGAGGCTAGCCACAAACTCAGAAATCCGCCTGTCTCTGCCTCCCAAGTGCTGGGATTAAAGGCGTGCGCCACCACTGCCCGGCTTAAGTTTCTTTAATGATGTATTTATTCTTATTTTATGTGCATTGGTGTTTTGCCTTATGTCTGTCTGAGGGTATTAGATTCTTTGAAACTGAAATTGCAGTTGTGAGCTGTCATGTGGGTGCTGGGCTTTGAACCCAGGCTTTTGTTTTGTTTTGTTTTTTTAATTTTCTTGATTTCTTTTTTTAAATTTCCTTGATTAAAATTTTTTTAACTTATTCACCTTACATCCTGCTCATTGTTCTTCCAGTCACCACCCCACCATAATCCTCCCCCCCTCCCCCACCTCTCTTTTCCTCTGAGCGGGTGGGAGCCTCCCTGGTATCCCCCTACCCTGGGTCTTCAAGTCTCTGCAAGGCTAGGCACTTCCTCTCCCAGTAAGGCCAGACAAAGCAACTCAGCTAGAAGAGCACACCCCATGTACAAGCTTTTGGGATAGCCCCTGTTCCAGTTTTTCAGGACCCACGTGTAGACCAAGCTGCACATCTGTTACATATGTGCGGGGAGGCCTAGGTCCAGCCCATGTATGCTCTTTTGTTGGTGATTCAGACTCTGAGAGCCCTAAGGGTCTAGGTTAGTTGACTCTGTTGGTCCTCTTATGGAGTTCATATCTTCAGGGCTGCCATTTTTCCTCCTATTCTTCCCTAAGAGTCTCCAAGCTGCATCCACTGTTTGGCTGTGTGAATCCAGGCTTTTAATAGCTGAGCTGTTGCAGGATATTTGATCACACTGTGAACACCAAGATTGTGTTATTGTAGTGTGGCTCTCCCTAGCACACACCTTTAATCCCAAACAGTGACTTTTACATAAAGTTCATGTTTGAAAGGGATGTCTACTTGCCAAGGAGAGAAGCAGGTTGAGTCAGTCAGCTTGAAGAGGAGTTTGAGCCAGAATGGCTCAGTTAGTTGAACCAGCCACAGTTTAAAAAGAAAAAGAAAGGGTGAGTTTATTCAGTAATAAGTCTCAGGCTGAAAACATTCTAGGCCAATGAAAGGAACTATTAAAGTTCCTTTTGTTCTTTTTTTAGGGTTGGTTGGTTGGTTGATTTGAGTCAGTTTCACAGTGTATGTAGCCCTGGCTGACCTAAAACTCAGAGAGATCTGCCTGCCTCTGCTTCCCCAGAATAGGGATTAAAGAATGCCAGCCCCCTAAGATGATATAACTCAGGTTGGCCTTGACATGTATCCAAATCATTAGATTATCACTCAAACCAGAATATAACTTACTCTTTGTATGAAGTTAAGGAATTGCAATAGCTACTATTTTTACCCAAAATATTGTTTACTTTTGTAAAAGTATTAAGAATTCTATTTCCTTATTTCTCAGATCGTCTTATTAGGCATAGAGCATGTGCTTTAAGAGACACTGCCTATGCAATAATTAAAGAAGAGCTTGATGAAGACTTTGAGCAGCTTTGTGAAGAAATTCAGGAATCTAGGAAGAAAAGAGGTAGGAAAACGCTTGGGCATCTGAAGTTGTTTTAGATGAATTCTTTCCTTCTTTGTATGACTTTGAGTTCTGGAAACAATCCTTAAAATCCTGTTTAAATGTTTATAAGGTTGTAGCTCCTCCAAATATGCACCATCTTACTACCACGTCATGCCAAAGCAAAATTCTACTGTTGGTGACAAAAAGTCAGATCAAGAGCAGACTGAGAAGCTAAAGGCACCTTGTACTCCCGTGGCGTGCAGCACTCCTGGTAAGTACTCTGGAGTAATACTCATTTATGGCGTTCCTTTATTCTCTTCTTACACCCTTTACTTTGAGACTTATACTTTGCTTTGCTAACACAGTAAATTGCACCTATTTTGCTGGTATTCAAACAACTAAACTATAAATTACCCAGAGCCTTCTTTTTCTATATACATTTTTGCAAATGCAGTGAATTGTTCAGTGACAAAGCCTTGGTGTTGTGCTGAAGTTCTGCCTTCTGTTACCACCCAAACACTCAGCTATCTTCTGAGTTGTATTAAGTTTATTTTTGTAGTGGTTTTTCAAGTTCACTTTGAATTTCTCCAGTTGTAGTGTCTGCTAAGTTTCACCTCTTCCCAAGACAAATGAAGCGCAGTTTTACTGTCTACCCCAGACAGAAATTAGCTCTTTCATATTTAGTTTCTTCCACTGTAAACTGATAATGCTAATGGCAGCAAAGCTCGTCAGCTAAAGTGAGGTTCCAGTGAATTCGTGTGTGTGACGTCATTGTAAGGCTTGACCTTCACACTCAGTTTGTATCCCATGCTGCTGCTCAGCTGCTCAGCAGTAACTTAAAGTGTATCACAGAAATCATGTCATTGCCTTCCTTAAAGTTATTTCAGATTTTTTGATAATTTAAAAATATCAACCAGAACTAGGTCATTTTGTGGCCTGGCCATTGTTTACTTCTCCATCTTATCACAGTTAATGTACTGTTTCTGTATTCCAGCCATGTGAAAGTACTGTGGTTCCTTGACTTCTTTACTTCTTCATCTTGTTTTCTTTTGTTAAATCCCTTGAAGCTCAGTTGAAGAGAAAATTCCGTAAAAAGTCAAAGTGGCATGTAGGCTCCAAAATAAAGCGAAGGAAAATTTCCCAAGCTGAAGACAGCAGCCAGACTGCGATGAGCAGTCCGAGCAGGAGTGACACAGAGGACAGTCAGCGTACACATGCAGAGCACACGGAGCTCGGAAACACGGGGGAGTCGTCAGTAGAAGACAGTGACAAGCAAAATACCTCTGAAAGCAACATAGACTTGAAAAATAACTCAAGTTCCTCTAATATTGAGAATGAACTTGAAGAGCTTAAGCAAACAACAGAGGGCACAGAACTGAAAAAAGACAGGATTGTTTGCAGTGGCAGTGCCTCTAGCTCCCCGGTCATAGACATTCCCGAAGAAAATGAATCAAAAGGTAAGTCTCATGGAAACAGAAAACGGAAATACCTCAGCACTCAGGAGGCAGAGGCAGGTGGATCTGAGTTTGAGGCCAACCTGGTCTATAGGGCTAGCTCTAACCTATTAAAGAAAAACCCTGTTTCAAGAAACAGAAAGGCCGGGTGGTGGTGGCGCCTTTAATCCTAGCACTTGGAAGGCAGAGGCAGGCGGATTTCTGAGGTCGAGGCCAGCCTGGTCTACAGAGTGAGTTCCAGGACAGCCAGGGCTACACAGAGAAACCCTGTCTCGGAAAAAAAAAAGAAACAGAAAGAAAAAAAATAATAAACACCTTTTAAAACTTGAGTTTTTTTTTGTTTGTTTGTTTGGTTTTTTTTTTTTTTTTTTTTTGGTTTTTCGAGACAGGGTTTCTCTGTGTAGCCCTGGCTGTGCTGGAGCTCACTCTGTAGACCAGGCTGGCCTCAAACTCAGAAATCCACCTGCCTCTGCCTCCCAAGTGCTGGGATTAAAGGCGTGCGCCACCATTGCCTGGCTGAGATAATTTTTAAACAAAGTTATTACATACCAATTTATTGGCTTCTGCTGTTTTTCAGAGCACAGATGTTAACTAAGTAGAAAAATAGCATTATCTTTACTTAACCTTTCAGCTAATAGACCAAAACACCCATGTATAACCTAGGCTTTTGTGTTGATGGACTGTCCTGGGAACTCGATCCCTGTGGTCACTCTAAGGTCATGGCAGGGTCCCGTGTTTCTCAGCTGTACTGTAATGAGCTGGAGATATTACAGAAAGTCTCTTGAGTGCAACCGCAGTAGTAAACTACTGCACAAGTGAATGCAAACCAACCTCTAACCCATGTCCAAGGAGGGGCTGGGAAAAGGGGGAAGCAGAGATGCAGGCACTTCTCAGCTAGAGAAGGAGTGCTGAATGAGGCAAGGAAACACTCAGGTCCTGAAAAGACATTGTTCAAATGAGAGATTACATAACTAGCATCCAGCTTAATACCAACTTTTTTAGTGATTATTATCCCATTAATTGCTGAGAGAAAATGATACCTGACTTGTATGCTCCTTTCCGCCAGTTTCAAGGTGCCTGTTGAAGAATCCTCTAAATAATCAATTTGAAAAGTACTTCTTATATTGTTTTTGTTTTGGTAGGATTCTGTTTGCTTTTACAAATTTTACTAATTAGCCTCAACTATCCTGGAGCTTATTATGTAGGACAACCTGGTTTCTAACTCATAAGGATCAATCTTCTGGCTCCTGAGTGCTGGGATTAAAGGCACGCATTATAATCTAGTTATTTGTCTTAGGCATTATGTTTGTGAACCAAATAATAATTGTTTAATTTTTCTCATTAGAGATGGGTTTTCTGCGAATGACTCGAGCTAGACGTTCCCAGGTAGAACAGCAGCAGCTCATCAGTATGGAGAAGGCTCTGGCAATTCTCTCTCAGCCTACACCCTCACTTGTTGTGGACCATAAGCAGTTAAAAGTATGTTAAACTGAAATCATAATGCTTTCACTAGACATTTTGTTCTTTCTTGCCAGCTAGTGGTAAATTAACAACATAAGGATTCCTCTTAAATTCCTTTTCCTTAAGGAAAAGCTCTTCTGGGCTGGAACTCTGGCTCAGAGGTTAAGAGCTCTGGCTGCTCGTGAGGACTTATCCTGTGCCCTCTTCTGGCCTCTGGCCACCAAGTACACATTAGATAAATATTTAAATAATTTTTTATAAAGAAATTTGTCTGGGGAAGTTTGTGGATATAATTAATGTATGCTGTGGTTTTCAGGATACTTAAAGTTAACCCAGGGCCAAAGCTGGTGTCATAGAATGAAGGAAATCTAAGAGAATCATTGCCAGAGGCCTATATATCTCTGCAGCAGCTTACTTTGCTAGCATGTTACCTTTATACCCTGAGCATTCAGAATTAAAAATATTGTTGCAAGGAATTAATCTGGCACATATAAACACTTGTTTTCTTTTAGAATCTTTTGAAGACTGTTGTTAAAAAAAGTCAGGAATATAATATATTCCAACTGGAAAATTTGTATGCGGTAATCAGCCAGTGTATTTATGAGCACCGCAGGGACTATGACAAAACAGCACTTGTTCAGGTAAAGTTTGAACTTACAACTGGTTTCATTGCTTATTTTGAGACAGTATCTTTCTATATAGCCCTGATTATATAGAACATATGCAGACCAGGCTGGCCTCAAATTTACAGAGATCTATATCTTTGACTGGTGGAGACACGTGAACATCTGCCTCCCTGTCTCCCCCCTCTTTCTCTCTTTCTCTCATCACCTAGCTTCTCCTCTCCTTCTCCTCTCCTTACTCCTTCTCTTCCTCTCAGTACTCCTCCCACCTTAGCTCCTCCTACATATCACCCTTCCTGTTAAAATAAAACTTTTCTCTTAAAATACAATTAGAGCATAATTATGCCAATTTGTACCAGTGAGGTACAAGATAGTCCTAATACCCAGTCATTTTGTTGACTAACCAGAACCTCTGTCATCTCTCCTAACTAAAACACTTAGTTCTGAACCTGGCTTTTTCCTTGGCTTTAGAATGAATGTCAGCTAAAAACCATCCACTCAAATCTTTTCTCTCAAGGTAAATAGCCAGGATTGGCTATGAGCCTATAAGTTTTCAACCCCGTCAGAAATCCAGAATGAATGAGTTAACTAAAATTGTGGGAAGCACAAAGCATAGCTTCTAAAACTTAGCCAATTTATAGAGACCTCTGAACACCTGGACAGTCCCTATACTACAAAACGTTGGAGCATCCGCTCTTCAGCTTTCTGGCCCAGGATCATCTGACAGACCTAGTGCTGCAGAATTATTAAGGGCTGATTACTCTGTCTAGGCAGATATAATCAGTTGACTATTCTGCAAGTGTGTTCTTTTCTGGACAGTAATTTGCAGATAGAAAGAGGCAATTCTTGTCTAGTGGCTGTGTCACCACAATTGGAGTAACTCCAAAGATGCTCAATTTCTTCTTAGAATTCAATACAGGAAGCTGTCAGGAGCAGACAGGTCTCTAATCAAAATGAACATTACTACAGACATGTTTGTAACGTCAATTGTCAATTCTGTGGACTTCTGACGTTTTGAAAACCAACTATCGCTGGGCGGTGGTGGCGCACGCCTTTAATCCCAGCACTTGGGAGGCAGAGGCAGGTGGATTTCTGAGGTCGAGGCCAGCCAGGGCTACACAGAGAAACCCTGTCTCAAAAAACAAAAAAAAACAAAAAAAAAAAAAAAAAAAGAAAGAAAGAAAAGAAAAGAAAACCAACTATCCATGTAAGGTAATCTGGACTGTTGTCTGTTAACTCCACTCAGCTATTTCTAAATAAAACATAGAAAACACCCTATCAATAAACTCCAAGCCATGAATTTGCTGTAGTCCCTTAACTCACAGGCTGACCATCTCAAATCTGTTAAAAAAAAAAAAGTTAAAGAAGGACTGGGTCTATAGAGGCTATTTTTATATGATGATTATAGAGTGTATATCATAAATCTAAGAAATTAATTAGATTGTATTTATGATAAACAGTGGCTCCATGGTATCAGTAAAACTAGGAATGTCTTATATTAAATATGGAATACTACTGCTTACATTGTATATAAAAGTATACCAAACTGACCCGATATTTACATGGATAATTAATATCCTTATTACTATCTGTTGGGGAAAGGCAAAGAAATTATTTTTTTTTTTTATTATTATTTTTTTTAGCTTTTTTCAATATTGAAATGTTTTTCCTTCCTGTCTTTTACACAGAAAATGGAGCAAGCAGTAGAAAACTTCAATTGTTCCAAATCATGAAGTCATTACATTCAAGTATTTTATATTCAGTTTCTATTTATCTTCGGATATATCTTCATAACTGATGCAAGATAAGATGAAATCTTGCATCTTCAAGAAAAGATTAAAATAGTAAAAGTATTTTAAATTTCCTGATATTTCTGTACATGTAGTAAGATAACTGATAAGTCTTAGGTGTTTGAGGGAAGTACTGTAACAATAGTAATAGTTTGGCAAAATCTTAAAGCTATTTTGATAATTAATGTTTTATAACACTAATAACTTAGCAGCATTGGAATATTTTGTTGTTAGCTGAAGGACTTTTAGTTTTACCCTTCCCTGGTAGGTTATTGTGTCAGACTAGAATTATGTCTGTTGTAGTTTGCTTTCTTTTTTTTTTTTTTCCCTCTAATGCCTTTCTCCCATTTGCCAAAATTCAAGTTGTGATTTTCAAGAGGGCCTCAATACAATTCTGTACTTAGTATAAAAATTAGTCTTTAGATAAACATTTTTATAATTCTAATTTGGCTTAATAAAGATTTTTAAATGTATTGTTTACTTTTGTAATTATATGCCAAACAAATATTAGTGACCAGTTTTTGTATTTTGACAACTGTTTATCTTTCTACCATTGTGTTTAGATTATATTCTATAAATACTCTTTATATGCATATATGACTATAAATATAAATTTTGTATTATTGATACCAAAAATACGTTTCTTTAAGTTGAAACTGTTTGCTTCTTTCATACACTATTCAGTGGGACATTCAAACCTCTGCCTGCAGAACAGCATGTGTTGGAAAGCTTGTTTGAGAATAGCCAGTGAAGTTTGAGAGGCTGTGGGGTTGTTGGTGATGTGATGGTGGTGGTAAGGGTCAGACCTAAGAGCTCAGTGTAAGATTTAAAATATTTCTAAAATGCAGTAATTTGGATAGCTTAATTAGTAGATGCTGTTCTATACGCCTATTTAAAAATGCCAAACACTGATAACATTTGAACATGTTCATGTTAATAGAGATAATATTGTATATGTTGAGTGTATATGTATCTGGATCTCAGCCCTTGAGGCAGACAGGAAGATCAGGAGTTCAAGGTTAGCCACACATTAAGATTGAAGTTTATTATAACTTATTTCAGATGTATCCTTTTATTGTACATTTTGTATAATAAAATTTAAAGTTGAAAACTGTTAACTTGTTTCTAGTTCTTGTGTGAATATATATGAGCCATAATGTATATGTGGGATCAGAGAACAGTTCTGTGAAGTCTTTCTCTGCTACCACTTTCACGTGATGTGAATTCTAGGGATCAAACTAGGTAATTAGGCTTGTATGGTAATTAGCCTACTGGCTCATCTTACTGCCCCTTCTTCAGCTTTTAAAAACTGTTTAGAGATAAATATAGGACTGACTGCCAAACATCATGGTGCTTACTTGAATAATCCCAGCCCTTGGGAAGTAAAGGCAGGAGGATTGCCTCAAAGTCAAGACCAGGCTGCCCTTCATTATTTTGGGATATCAAAGGCTACATAAGCATCAGACAAACAAAAAATAAGTCAATGTTAAGTGAGTGACAGTGAACTCACACATATAAAAATAAGTAATGAAAGAAGGTTGAAAATCAGCCGTGTCTATATGTTGCTAGTACATAATCCAAAAAGGAAGTTAGGAAGCAATTCAGTTTCATTGTTTTCTATGAGAATTTTTAAAAATCTTTTGCCTCACCATTTTGAAGGTGATAAGTGATGCTTAGTTGGCTTCATGGCTTTAAGGCTTGGAAGAAAGCTGTTCACCCTTGTAGCCATGAGGTAAAATAAAAGAACCTTGGTGATTTCATGGTTTTGAAACCAACCTTCGGGCTACACACCTGAAAGCATTGTACATGTGCCTGAGGAAGGACAAATTCATAGGATTGAAGGTCTGGAAGACAAAATAGCTGATAAAATGATTTAAACAAAGAATGGCAAAGTTTATGAGCTAGGAAAGGGGGTCTTCAAATCGTGCTGGCATAACCGGAAGTCTAAATGCTAAAGAATGAAATTGAGTCCTTGCCGTCTGCCATACAGAAGCCAGCAGAGGCCTCACACATGCTAAGCAAGCAGTCTACCACAGAGCTGGGTGCACAAGCCTGGAGACCATGATTTGGATGCTTAGTCTCTGAAAGCATTACTCATCGTCTGCTGCTTTGGGGAAGTAAAAGTTGGAAAGGTTCAGTGTCCCTGAACACATTGGACAAAGTGTGATCCAATGGACTAGAAAAAAAGTCCTTGCCGAGTAACAGGCAACTCCACAAGAGCCACATGGAATGGAAGTAATCAGAAGTAATCTTTTTTTCTTTTAATTTCTGTTTTCATGAATTTATTCTCATATATCCCAACTGCAGTTCCCTTCCCCTCTCTGCCCCCCCCCCCCCCGTCTCCTATATCCACCCTCGACTCCTTTCCTTTCACTCCTCTATTGCCCTTCAGAAAAGGGTAGGCCTGCCAAGGATATTAACCAAACGTGGCATATCAAGTGGCAGTAAGATTAGGCCCCTCTGTTCACATTAAGGCTGGATGATGACAATGCAACCCAGTTGGAGGACAAGGATCTCCAAGGCAGGCAAAAACATCAGACCCAGCCCTTCCTTTGTTAAGGTCTCACAAAAATACCATGCTACACAATTGCATGTGCAGAGGGCCTAGGTTAGACCCATGCAGTCTCCCTGGTTGTCGCTTCAGTCTCAGTGAGCCACTGTGAGTCCAGATTTGTTGATTCTGTGGGTTGTCTTGTATCCTTGATAAAACCAGATACAAAGGCTTTTTTTCCTAAGGGAAAGCTTGGTAAGACTCACATTGGGAACAGAGATAGATGCCTAAGGGTCAACAGGGATGTTGACATGACTGAGGGACTGCCGTTTTCAGGTCTGACTTGAATATGGGGAACATCTAGACTTTGCAGTCATACAGGTGAGGCAGTGGGGAGCAGTCTCATGGTTCCCAGTTTACACTCTACAGTCTCAAATGCCCCTTTCCTCACCACCAAGGTTGTCTGGAACTTCAACACTGTATTCTTTGTCCAGGTGAAAACTCTTATGACAGAACACCACAAGAAGTCCAGCAAACACGGGGCCACTGGGAAGTGGGTTTGAAGAATACATATGTGCTGAGAACAGCTCTTTCCTCTGCTGAGCTGCCATCCGACCTTGGCAGAAATCAGTTGTGGTTCTGTTTCTGAATAGCTGTGTTCTACTGACCTATTTGACTGCGATATTGTATGGAATGCTTTATAATCAAAAGCATTAGTTCTATTGGTGGTATGTGTGTGTGGTATTTTGGGTATTCTATATCCTTTAGATTTTTGTAAGAAATTTTAAATCAGTATGCCAAATTTCTTGCCCCCCCCCCCCCCCAGTTCCTGCACCAAGCCCTGACTACTAACTGCTATCTTACTTTCTGCTGGTGAATTTTGACTACTCTAGCCACTATAATTGAAAGCATACACTGGTTGTCTTTATGATAGCATATTTTACTTTAGAATAATCTCTTAAGTGTCTTATTATAGCCTTTGGTGATCCAAGTGGATATGGCCTGCATAGACTTATGTGTTTGAATGCTTGGCCATAGAGATTGGCACTATTTGGTGTGGCCTTGTTGGAGGAAGTGTGTCACTGTGGAGGAGGTAGATCTTGAAGTCTGTATAAGCTCCAGCTACACCCGATGTGACACAGTCCCTTTCTGCTGCCTGCAGATGAAGATGTAGACCTCTTAGCTTTTTCTCCAGCACCATACCTGCCTGCATGCTGCCATGCTTCTCACCATAATGAAAATGGACTAGACTTCTGAAACTAAGCCAGCAACCTTCAATGAAATATTTTCCTTTTATAAGAATTGCTGTGGTCATGGTGTCTCTTCATAACAACGGAACTGTAAGTCATGGACTAAGTCAGAATTTCCTCTTTTTAAAGGGAGAAGATTATTCTACTATATTTTCTAATCCCTTCTTATGATTTAGATATAGCCTGTGCCTCAAGGGTTCATGTGCTAGCAGCTTGTCCCCTAATGAAAGAAATATTTTTGTTTTGTTTTGGTTTTTTTTTTTTTTTTTTTTTTTTTTTTTCTGAAACAGGGTTTCTCTGTATAGCCCTGGCTGTCCTGGAACTCACTCTGTAGACCAGGCTGGCCTCGAACTCAGAAATCCACCTGCCTCTGCCTCCTAAGTGCTGGGATTAAAGGCTTGTGCCACCACTGCCCGGCAAGGAATAGTATTGAAAGACATTAGACCTTTCAGGAGTGCCTACTTAGAAATGATTAGATCTTGGAGGCTCCCATTTCAAAAGTGAGTTAAAGCTTGCTGGACTGAGGAGTTATCAGAAGGGCAGGTTGTTATGGTGGCTATCTTGTCCTGTGCTTGGCCCAGTCTACATAAGCAACCCTTATTTCATATACCCCCACCAAGTGCTGCCATCTACCATGCAGACACAGCTGCCTGAGCTTGGACTTCTTAGCCTTCAAAACTGTGGGCTAAAATAAACATTTTTCTCTATGGAATACCAGTTTCAGATATTTTGTGTTTCTTTTATGTTTCATTATTTATTATGTGTAACAGGAGACCAGAGGACAACTTAAAAGGGTTGGTCCTGTTCTACCATGTGAGTGCTCTAGATTAAATTAGACAGTCAACCATGGCAGCAAGGGACTTTACCCTCTAAGCCATCTCTCTGGCCCCAATGTCAGGTGTTTTATTAAAGCAACACAAAACTATGACTATTTATCTATCGATAAATACCCGGGTTACCTGCATATTTTTGTGTAAATCATGTCACAGAACAGGAATGAATAAGTATCTCTGAGATCCTGCTTTCAGTTTTGCACATATGTCTAATATGTGTGTGTATGAGTATATGTGTGTGTGTACATGTCTGTGTATGTGTGTATCTGTATACATATACATATTCTCTTATTTGGACATATCATTTTACATTTTCAAGATAAAACACAACTCCAAAATACAACTAACCCAATTCAGTTTTTGTCTTAAGTTTTGTTTTGTTTTAACCTGGAGTCATGTCTGATATTAATTACTGTATCAGTGTGTTGGCATAGAACAGTCAGTACCTGCGGCAAGTACCTGAAAGTGTCTGTGTGGGGTTTCTAGCCACTACCCCTAATCCTAGAAGAACAAAGACGGGAAGTCATTACTGAAACTGAAAAGACAGCCACCATAATTCAGCTACCCTCACAGAATCAGTAGCCACCAGGGGTGTGGGCCCTGGCCTGTGCACTGTAAGCTTAGAGGAAATAAGAATGAATACCTTAACCTCACTCTCTCTGTGCCCTCTCGCTGCTTCTCACTAGCTCACCCAGGGACAATAATTCCATCTGTAATAAACAATAGACTGTGTTGATGCACAGGTCCTCTAAGGTGAAGCCTTGTCAGACTTCTAACAGCTGGTAGAATGATGGGAGGAGTCTTCTCACTGGGCTGCATTTCCCCTGGCCCAGTCATCTGTAACTTTGTATCTGTCATATGCTCAGAAGCTGCAGTTTCTTTTTTTTTTTTTTTTTTTTTTTTTTTTTTTTTTTTTTTTTTTGCAGTTTCTATTTACTGTCTGGCTCTACCTTGCCCTTATCACCGAACATTGTAACAATCCTAAATGTTTCCTCCAAAAGTACAGGTTCCCTGAAGACTATGAAGAAAGTGCACAAGAAGTAATTGTTGGTTCATTGAATCAATCCTGGAGGCCTATGCTAAAGCCAAAGCATACTAGCAGAATGCTAGCGTTTTGATTGGAAGTGATGGTGGTGAAGGGAGAATCACTTAAACCCATCTTATCGGGGATCTTCTCAAGGTGGGAAGTGTCCAGAGATTGTAAGATGAGAAAGGAGATGAAACGGGCTTTTAATTGGTTTATCTGAAGGAGACAAGGATAAAAGAGCTACAAATTTCAAAGCAAAGGGAAGGAGAGCATCTTTTTTTTAAGTTAAAAGTTTGTTTTTAACTTGTGTGTATTCATGAAAGAGAGGGAGGGAGGGAGGGAGGGAGGGAGGGAGAGAGAGAGAGAGAGAGAGAGAGAGAGAGAGAGAGAGAGAGAGAGAGAGACTGAGACTTGTGGGTATATTTGAGTGTCCCTTGAGAGCAAGCCCTTGGAACTGGAGGTGTTTGTGAGCTAGCCAGTGTGGGTGCTGGTATCTAAACTCTAGTTCTCATTATGGAGTGGGTAGCAGGTGCTCTGAGCTGCCTGATCCCCAGTCCCCAGAAGATAGTTTTGATTTTGTTGTTGTTGACTTTTAGGAAGAAAAGTATTATTATTGGAATGGAGGCAGAAGGGGTTTCAAAGTCCCTTCTGCAAGATGGTATTACCAAAGGGGTTGGTGATACCCAGTGTGTTCCCTCCTCTCCTCCTCCTCCTCCTCCTCTTCCTCCTCCTCCTCCTCTTCCTCTCCTCCTCCTCCTCCACAACCTCCTCCTCCTCTACCTCCTCCCTTTCTCCTCTACCTCCTCTTCCTTCTTTCCTTCTTCCTCCTTCTCTTTCTCATTCTCTCCTCCTTTTCCTCCTCCTCTTCTTCATTTTCTCTTCCTCCTCATCTTTTAATTTTTATTGTTTTTTATTTTATGTACAGATGTTTTGCCTGCATGTATGTCTTGTACAGCAAGTGCATACTGTGTCCTTGAAGTCCAGAAGAGGTGGTTGGATCCCCTGTAGCTGGATGAATAGACAGTTGTGAGCCTCCATGCAGGTGCTAAGAACTGAACCTAGGTCCTCTACAAGAGCAGCTGGGGCGTGTAGCCACTGAGCCATTTTTCCTTTCTCCCCTACCCTCCATGCCTCTTGTCATGTAGCTTCCTGGCACACCACCCAACCCATGGAGTTCTTGAAAACACGTTCTCTCTCCCACCTATTGACACCACATTCATCGCAATTTACTCCAATCCTCCCATCTCCACCTCCTACGTGTTGAGTGTTGAGACTTTGGGTGTATGGAGCCATTAGCTGGCTCAGGTCCTAGGTCCTTTAAGGTCATCAGCTTAGTTTGTTTTTTCTTGGGTTTTGATTATAGTTCCACCATTTATCACAATAAAATGTGACGATAAAAGTTGACAATAAAAGAGGTATCAGATAAGGAGAGAGGATGACTAGTGAGGAGCAGGAAGGTAGGCGGTGGGTGACAGAGTGAGGGAACATGGGGGGTTCTGGTGAGGGAAGTCCAAACCTCAGAGAAGTAGAGCTGGGCTGCCATGTCCACCGACAATGCCAACACGTAGGAGTCAGAGACAAGAGCATCATGAGCCTGAATGACACGAGATTCTGATTCAAAACAGATCAGAGTAGGGGACCAGCAAGGCGGCTCAGTGGGAGAGGTGCATAAGGGCCTCGTCTGTGAAATGAGTTTAAACTCCTAAGCATACATGGTGGAAGGAGAGACCTGATTCTTACTCCTGAAAGTTATCTTCTGACCTCCACATGTACACCTTAGTACACATACACACACACACACACACACACTTAAGCACACTACACACATAAGTGTACACATGTACACACATGTATATACAGAGACACACACATGTACACACATACATACACACCACACACACACACGTATACACACAGACACACACGTACACAGACACACTCATATATACTATACATGTGGTGCACATTCATACACTCAGGAAAAACACTCATATGCATAGAATAACCATTTTTAATAATATTTTTAAAAGTAGAGTGGGATTTAGGTAGCAGCCTTTCAAAAAAAAAATACCAGATAATTTCTACTACATGTTAAGAAACCACTTCTACTAAATTTGTTATTCGAAGGCTATGAAAGGACCGATCGCAGGCTAGCTTTGCTTGTATTTCTTTTCATAGTTTGAAACCCATACAATTAGTTGTATTATGTAAGCTTTGAACAGTCAGTCTGCAAAATGACTGCAGAAAGGACTGGAAGGTTGTAGGTGCTCATTTCCCCCAGCTCTGAGAGCAGGGACAAAATACAGAGAAAGTCTATATTTGTGCACAAATAGTGATGAGGGTAGCCACCAGCTAACTTACTAGGTTGCAAACAAGTGGGTTTTATTTGATTTGTGATTCTTAGGTTACAAGTTAACAGGAATTCTCTTATGTTAACCTTAGCAGAAAGACTCATTTTTGAAAAGATGGTTGGAAAAATCCAAACAATAGTGGAAGAGAACCAGGGCTTCTCCAAGTCGTCTGTAATTCTTTTTGTTGTTGTTGTTGTTTTGAGACAGGGTTTCTCTGGTTTAGCTGTGTCAGTCCTGGAACTTACTATGTAGACCAGGCTAGCCTGGAACTCAGAGATTCACCTGCCTCTGCCTCCCAAGTGCTGGGATCAAAGGCGTGCGCCACCAACGCCCAGCTTGTTTTTTTTTTTTTTTGTTTGGTTTTGTTTGTTTGTTTGGTTTGGGTTTGGGTTTGGGGTTTTTTTTTTTTTTTTTTTTTTTTTTTTTTTTTGGCAATTCTTAAAATATTTGACATTGATTGGCCCTAATGCCCATGTCCACTTAACTGTCTGGAGGCCAGTGTCACATAACTTAGTCTCTTCTTCATGAAACTCAGATGATCAGAAAGTCTGAGCTAGGAAGCCAACCCAGGGGATTTCTGTTAGAGACAACAAAGTCACAACTTACCACCACAATCTTCAGTGTGCATTTCCCTCGATTCCCTAAAACACACAGTGAAGTCTTTGCTCATCTGTAGTCTACACTCTGTGTGTTAATCCTCAAAAAAGGCCTTTTTTTTTTTTTTTTTTTTCATTTTACAAATAAGGAAACTGAGGCTTAGCTTAAGTCATCTAGGCTTTGACACGTAAGAGGAAGAAGAGGGACTGGAACCTAGGCTGGTATAAATTGAAACCCATGTTTTTAAAAAAATTATTTTGTGTGTATGGGTGTTTTGCCTGTACATGTATCTGTATACTTTATGTGTTCAGTGCCCTCCCCCTCCCCTAGAGGCCAAAGGAGGGTGTTAGATGCCATGGAACTTGAGTTATAAATGGCTGAGAGTTGCCCAGTGGGTGTTAGAGATGGAACCCAGGTCCTACGAAAAGTAACCAGCACTCTTAAGTGCTGACTTATAGCTCCAGCCCTGATAAGAAATGTTTATTTTACCTTGCAGCCGTCTTGGGGTTTGAGCATCCTAAGTTTTCTACCACTGGGCCACATCATCCTGAGCAAAACTAACATTCTTTTGGGTGGGGGGGAGATGGAAGGTGTTTGAGGTTTTTTCTATGTAGTCCTGGTTGTCCCTTTGTAGACCAGGCTGGCCTCTAACAGATATCTGCCGGCCTTTGCCTCCTGGGTATTAGTATTAAAGATGTACCACCACCTAGCAAAAACTACTTTTAAAAACCCAATTTTTTATTTTTTATGCAGGTTGGTGTTTTGCCTACACGTATGTCTGTGTGAGGGTAGCTGGTCCCCTGGAATTAGAGTTTACAAACAGTTGTGAGCCACCATGCAGGTGCTGGGAATTGAATCCAGATCCTCTGGAAGAGGTCATGCTCTTAGCCACTGAGCAGTCTTGCCTGCCTCCCAAATTCATAATCACATTTCTAAAAAATAGATATTGTAGATGCCCCTTTATCTCCCTTTGGCTTTGGCGTTCCAGGATGGGTCACCGGGGGCCTCCTCAAGCACCGGGAACTTGGCATCAAAGGTAGGCTGGAAACCAGGAGCGTGGGCTTCTGTAAATACTTGGCAGGTAGTAGGGGACACTGGCAGACTGCAACCTTTTTCCCCTTTTCTCCTTGCATAGCTCTGAGGTGTCTTTCTCAGTTCGGGTTCAAACCCTATTGGAAGCTGCTCCCCTGGTTGGGTCCCACTTCTATGTCACCTCTCCCTTAGAAGGACCTAATGACCTAATGATGTCACCTACCAAAGAAACCTGGGCTTTCCTAATCTTTTACCTAAGGGCTGTTTTAGGAAGAGCCTGACCTAGGTCACTCCGTTTGTAAAATAAAAGCAGAAAGCTACTAAATATCCAATAAGAGCCACATTTCTGTTTGTTTGTTTATATATTTTCGGTTTCGATGTATTAGCTCCTGTTGTAACCAAATACCTCACAGAAACAGCGTAGGAAAGATCTATCTTGACCCACCATTGCAAAGGGTTTGGTACATGCTTGCTTAGTTCTCAGCCTTTGAGCAGAGAGCATCAGGGGGGTGGGGGATGGGTATTCCTATCACAGCAAAGAACAAGCAGAGAGCAGGATCCAGAAAGTTGCCAGGGATAATATGTTTCAAAAATCTACTTCTAGCCAGGCGGTGGTGGCTCACGCCTTTAATCCCAGCATTTGGGAGGCAGAGGCAGGCGGATTTCTGAGTTCGAGGCCAGCCTGGTCTACAAAGTGAGTTCCAGGATAGCCAGGGCTACACAGAGAAACCCTGTCTCAAAAAACGGAAAAAACAAACAAACAAACAAAAAAAAACAAAACAAAACAAAAAAACAAAACAAAAAAACCAACCAACCAAACAAACAAACAAAAAGCATGTTTAAAATATGTAATTATTAGCATGCAAAGGTTGGAAATGAAACTGCTTACATTTGAGTAACTGACTTTGCCAGCATCAGAGCTCTAGCTGGTCTAGCTGGGAATCGGAGACAGCATTTAACATGCAGCAAGAGGGCCCTTGGAAGACTTCTATCTTTAGAGCATATGCCGGATCAAAACGATCTAAAAGAGATAGGACTCAAATGCTTCACCGATCAAAGCCAGCGGAATACGGATACCCTGGACATTCGGACATTGTGAGCTACAAGCATGGGTTTAAAAGCCCATTGTGAGACTTGGGGTAGAAAAAAGGGGACCGTAGCAATAGATAATGTATTCGTGAAATAATTTGGAAACTGATTACGTGTGATGAATCCTAATTATTGCTATTTAGTGGAGTGAGTCATTAGGAAAATCAGAGTCCTGGGGGCAGGGGGAAAAAACAAGCATTTGCTTTAATTCTTTAGGAAGAAAAATAGGTTACCCTCAATCTTATGTTCTGTGGTAATTATTTCACCCAGTTTACATGCTTTATATTTTAGAACCATAGCATATATGTCTTTTCTGTTTCTTCCTTAAGATTTTCCAGTCTCTCAGCCTCCCTAGGAAACATGTAAATTACCACTCTCCTGTGAATTCTCTGGTTTCTTCTGAACTTTCACCTCACAGCTGTGGTATGAAATATAATCACTAAAATGCCACTCTATCCAAAAAGACACTTTCCTTACATTCTTAGCCCAAATAGCCTTGCAGGAGAAGAAAGAGAGACAACCTCTTACTGTCTTTCATTTAAAAATAGCCAATCTGAAAACATACTGAAACGTTAGTGGTGGCAGAGAAGGGTGAAACGCAAACAAGCCCTCTTTTCTGTTTTAGAGATTCTGCAATGGTTATTTGCTTTTGTTAATAAAAATATAAAAATTATAAGTCACTTTCAAGTGATTTTAGCTGTTATAAAGTTCAAGTTATCTAAAAGATGACAATCAGAAAATAATTCTTATATAGCTAAGCTGAAAAGTTAGGTATTTCTTATATTTCCTGCTGTCCTTTAACTATCTTTGGGTAAGAAATTTTCAAGAAGGTTTATTAAAGCCTGGTGTGGTAGTGCACATTAGTAATCCCAACATTCAGGAAGCTAAGGCTGAAGAATTGTGAGTTCAAGATCAATCTGAGATACATAGGGAGACCCTATCTTAAAAAAAAACCCAAATCCCCTCCCCACGCCCCAAAAAGGAGTTTAATCATTTGGTTATGTGGGTAATATAAACATAGTTTTTTTTAAGTTTGTGTGTGTGATTATACATGTGTATGGGATTTATTAAAAATGATTTAATCTAGTTAATCCAACAACAGTTGAGTGTGAGCAGAAAGTTTAAGAATCCAGTAGTCGCTCAGTCTACAAGACTGGAAGTCTCCGCTAGTCTTCAGTAGATGCTGGAATATCAAAGCAGACTCAAACGCCAGTGAAGGAATGGATGTGCTAACAGTGGTGGGCACGCAGACAAAGAACAAAGCTTCCTTCTTTCCTGTCCTTATATAGGGTTCCGGCAGCAGGTGTGGCCCAGATTAAAGGTATGTCTTCTTGTCTCCAGTTCCAGACTGAAGGTGTGCGTCTTCCTATCTCAAAGTTCCAGATTAGAAGTAAAGCTACCTCTTCAAATTAAGCAAAAATCCCAGGTGTGCCCTCAATGTTTGGATTTTAGTTAATTCCATATGTAGTCAAGTTGAGAACGAAAAAAAAAAAAAACCCAAACAAACAAACAAAAAAAAAAACCAGCCAGGACACCGCCATGGGATTTGTAATATTGTAATACTGTAAATCAAATTGTATCCAAATTGAAGTTTAAACAAACATCTAAATATCTGATTGTCTTGCACCTCACTAGAGTTTCAGATGCCTTTGCCTTGTCTTTCAGGACTTTTTGACAAAGACTGTTAACTCCATTGTAGGTTGAAAAGGAAACACAAGTTTCATTCTTGTTGGACACAGTATCCAAAAGTATCTGCCCTTTGGCCAGATAGCAGATAAGAGACCTTCGGTCTGCATCCAGATGCCCATCTGCTCCCCACCTGTATTATTACTTTTCTGTTGCTATGACAAAACACCATATCCAAGGCAACTTACAGAAGGAAGCCTTTATTTGGCTTACGGTTCCACAGCGATTAGGATTCCATCATGATAGGGAAGCTGGCAGTAAGCAGCGCGAATGGCAGCTGGGGCAGAAGTTCAGGGCTCACATCTTGAACCAAAAATCCCAAGCAGAAAGCTCAAACTGGTGGTAAGCAAGGCTTTGACATACATCTTCCAGCAAGGCCATACCTCCTAAACCTACCCAAACAGTGCCAACCCAATGGAGACTGAGTATTAAAATGCCAAAGATTATGGGGGACATTTACCATTCACACCAACACACTACCTTTTCTGTATACGGGCAAAAAGAAGCACCAGCCTGATGCCTGAGCTATGCTTGGAAGGGGGTGGAACTGGAGTCTCCTGCTGCTCTAAGAGTCTTTGATGGGGAGAAATAGACAATATGCTAGGCTTCTGGGTTCAGAGCTTGTTACAGAAGTGCAGTTTGAACTGCCATAACAAACGCACTGTCATAACAAACAGAGGTAATGTACTCATATCACGTTCATTTACTAGGACAGAGAACTTTATATGTAGAAATTATAGGTGTAAGTGAACTTTGTTTTTAAAAGTTGTCAAGATAGATGTATCAAGCTGGGTGGTGATGGCACACATCTTTCGTCTCAGCACTTAGGAGGCAGAGGCAGGTAGATCTCTGTGAGTTGGAGGCCAGCTTAGTCTATATAATGAGTTCCAGGACAGCCAGGGCTACACAGTGAAACTCTGTGTCAAAAAAAAAACAAAAAAACAAAAAAACAAAAAAACAAAAAAAAAAAACCAAGAAACAAAATCAATCAATCAATCAACCAAACTAACGAACAAACTCAAAATAAATTGTAGATACAAATTCAAAACATAAAATCATAAAATTCCTAGGTAATAAATTGGAGAACTCTATATAACATTGGGCTTTTTTTTTTTTCCCTAATGACCTTAAAGATGTACTGGAACATACAGGTTTTCTCATTAGAATCTGGAATTAGAAAACATGCTATTTAGTGTGGCTCTCTGCTCATGGTTGATAAACAGTATATGTCCCAACTCTGAATTCTATTTTGCTTCCTAGGAATTTTATGGTTCAGTCCCATGGGCTGTGTTAGTCACATTTTTAGCAGCTGTGACCAAATACCCAAGACAGTATAAAAGAAGAAAGATTTATTTTGGCTCAGTCCATGCTCAGTGTCTCTATTGTGTTTGGGTCTGCTCTAAGGCATCATATCATTGGTGTATTATGGTGGAAGGAATAAGTAAAATATAGCTGATGAAGCTGTTTACTTCATGGCAGCCAGGAAGCCAGGGAGACACAGCAGTCAGATAGATCCTTTGAGGTCATGCCCTAGTGACTGGCCTCGTCCATCTGATAGTCCATTCAGCTATGCATTTATCAATAGATTAATCCATCTATGAATTTAATGTTGCCTTGATCCAGTTGCCTCTCGATAGTGGCCACCAACTAGGGAATAAGCTTTTTAAGAAAAGGAAACATCATAAACAAGTCACAACACTGGGCCACATTCTAGACCAATGGTTCTCCACCTTCCTAATGCTGCAACTCTTTAAAACAGTTCCTCTGGTTGAGGTGACTCCCAACCATAAAATTATTTTGTTGCTACTTCATAGCTATAATTTTGCTGCTGCTTTGAATCACAGTGTGAACATCTGATATGTGACTCCTGTGAAAGGATCTTTTGGACACCCCACCCCCACCCCCAAAAGAATCACAACTCACAGGTTGAGAACTGCTGTTCTAGAAGGATTTTGTTTTGTTCGGCACATGCATGTGGAGGTCAGAGGTCAAGAATGAGTGTCTCCCATTGGATTCCACATTGTTTTGTGAGACGGAGTCACTCACTGAGTCCAGAGCTGTCAGATTAGCTAGACTTGCTGGCCAGGGAGCTAGTCTATGTCCTGTGTTTCCCCCTTACCCCCATCAAGTGCTAGAGTTATAGATGTGTGTGACACCACATCACATATTATTTTAGTTCCTTCATGCTTTGCTCAGAAAGGATTTCAGCAAGATGACTGAACTATCTTCCCAACCATCTAGAGGAATTGTTTGTTTGTTTGAGACAGGGTTTCTCTGTGTAGCCCTGGCTGTCCTGAAATTTGCTTTGTAGACCAGGCTAGCCTTGAACTCAGTGGTCCACTGGTCTGTGTCACCCAAGTGCTGGCATTAAAGGTGTGTGCCACCTTTCCGGGCTTGTAGAGGAGTCTTAAAAGGGCCTGGGAGAGGTGAGCTTAGAGTGGACATGCAGAGAGCTTTGGGCCCAGAATTGAGCCAGTTCACATGGATGTTCTCTCAAACATGCAGGACCATCGCCTGGAAGGAAATCAAGAGCAAGAGCATCGGGGTCAGCATCCTTTCCCAAGGGAAGACATACACACCGCCTTTTCTCTTGTCATGGCAGATCCCCAAGACTGTCAAGTAAAGAGGTCTCAGAGGACACTGGCATCAGCATGGCTGATGTGTTCTGAGAAGTTAGGATGAGCCAGGCCCTGTGCACAGATCACCCACCCTTCAAGACAGAATACATCAGTTCTGCCATTATCTTAATCTTACTCATGCATGAAAATCAGCATAGACAAGTGAAGGAGTCTGACTTGGTGCTGGAGTGTGGTCCATTTGATGATATAATGGAAAGAAGTAGGGCCTCATTCTGGTGTTGTGGCTATGCAGCTGTTCTCACTAACAGCTGGAATCTGGGCTGCTCTGTGACTGGTGATGGCCAGGAGAATGTGGCATAAGTGACATTCAAGAGACTTTGAGACCTGCTTCTTGCTCATTTGGGCCCCTATGGCTGCATGGGAATGAGACTGGGCTATACTACTGGAAGAGGAGATACATGGCTAGCCATACCTTAGACCACTACTGGTATAACTGGAGTTATTGTAGATGTAGCTTCAAGTCACCAAAGGCAGTTTTCTTGGACCAAACAGCCCCTCAGACAACCTACCTGCTAACTACAGACACATGAGCAAGTCCAACAGAGATCACTCAAACCAGCCCAAGTAAGCAGAACCACACAGCCATGCTTCAGTCTACTGAGTTAAGGAACTTTTTGGTATTTTCTGTGCAGTGCTGGAACCAAACTCAGGTTCTTCTGCATTCTAGACAAGGACACCACCGCTAAGCCATCTCCCCCGTCCTGTGCTTGGTCTTTTCAGCTATTTGATTTGGTGAGTTTGGTATGCAACAACTTTTGGATGTAGTTAGCAAGTGGCAGAGGATATGGGGATTTGTACAGTAACTATTTTGACTTTAATGCCCCTGAATGTCTTTAGATCCTGTGCACACTATACTTGATTAATGCAGCCACTACCTTCTTAGGAGCAGTGTACATAGCATTAGGTTGTAGGACTGGTGGAGATAAGTTCAAATCAGCCTGTTTACTTTCAGCTTGTTAACATCTCCAAACATCAGCTTCCTCATATGCTGGCTGCAAATGGCACCATCTACCTCACAGACATGAGGAACTTAGAGTGAGATAACACAACAAAAGCATCCAGAGTTTATCAAGCTGTGAGATTTCATGAGAGATGCAAGCCTATAACTGAAAGGTTTTAGTAACAAACCGAATTTCCTTCCCAATGTTCACCCCCAGGTCTCTTGACAGTTTTGGGAATGGATTTTTCTACTCAGAGACAGTGGCTTTTTGTATTGTGTATTCTTCAGATGGTTCTACACGAACACAGGAACTATTCTGTTAATCATGGGCATTTAGTTCAATCTTTCTTTAATATTATTTTTGCTATTATTACTTTATGTGTATGCGTGGTTTTGCCTGCATGATATCTATATGCCATGTGTCTGCCTGGTGCCTGTGGAGGCCAGAAGAAGGCATCAGATCCACAGGATCTGGAGTCACAGATGGTTTTGAGCCACCTCGTGGGTGCTGAGAATGAAGTGCAGATCCTCCGGAAGAGCAGTCAGTGCTCTTAACTGCTGAGCTATTTTATCTCTTTAGCCCCTAGGCCAATATTTATTAACACAAAGCCTTAAGTTCAATTACATAAAGGTTACCACGGCTGCACATCTAAAGCAGATTCACAACGGCATCTGAGACCCACTAAATTTGCATTTCCTACCAGGAGTGGGATGGGCCTGACCACTTTTTTTTTTTTTTTTTTTTTTTTTTTTTTTTGGTTTTTCGAGACAGGGTTTCTCTGTATAGCCCTGGCTGTCCTGGAACTCACTTTGTAGACCAGGCTGGCCTCGAACTCAGAAATCCGCCTGCCTCTGCCTCCCAAGTGCTGGGATTAAAGGTGTGCACCACCACCGCCCGGCCTGACCACCTATTTTTAAGTAAAGTATCCTAGTAATATTCATGCTAAAATTTAAGGACCACTACTGAGCATCCTCTGCACTATGACAGTGGCTCATTGTATTTCCTAGCTTACATGCTTTCCTAATTGTGTGTTATCTGTTGTCTGTGTCCTAAGCTTTAAATATTTTCTTTTAAAGACAGAGTCCAGAGTCCAGGCTGGCCCTTATTCTGGAGACCAGGCTGGAATCACAGGCATGGGCTACCATGCCCAGCTCTAAAATTTTAGATTAAAATTTTATATTTGGCAGGGAGACAGGAAGAAAGCTTAATTCCTGACCTTAAATTAACGGTTGGTCTCCAAGAGTTCTTTTATGGTTCAGGATCATGCCAGAGACCTGGGATGGGAAAAGGCCCCAAAGGGTCTATGGGGGTGACTCTAACTGAGACTCCTAGAAGTAAGAGATAGGGATTCTGAAGTGGCCAGTCAGGACTCCCAGTGAAAGGATAAGGACAGCAATCCACCACAAAAACCTTTGATCCAAAATTTGTCCTGACTACAAGACAGATAGAGCAGAGACTGAGGGAATGGCCAACAAATGACTGCCCCAAATTGAGACCCATCCCATGGGCAAGCACCGATCCCTGGCACAAGTAATAATACTCTGTGATGCTTATAGACAGGAAGCTAGCATAACTGTCTCCCGAAAGGCTTCACCCAGCAGTCAATGGAAAAAGATGCAGAAACTCACACCCAAATATTAGATGGAGTGCGGGAAGTCCTACGGAAGTGTTAGGAGAAAGACTGAGGACAGGGACCCCACAGATCAACAGAGTCAACCAACCTAGACTTGGGTGCTCCCAGAGGCTGAACCACCACCAGCAAGCACCATCTGGACCTAGGCCCCATGCACATACTTAGCAGGTGAGCAGCTTAGTCTTCATGTGGGCTCTCCAACAACTGAAGCAGGGGCTGTCCCTGAGCCTGCCTGCCTGTGGATCCCACTCTCCTAAATGGTCCACCTTGTCTGGCCTCAGTGGGAGAGGATGCACCAGGGATTGAGGAATGAAAGAGTGGGGGAGAGGGGGTGAAACTCAGAGTAGACGTCCCCTTTTCAAAAGAGAAGGGGAAGGTAGACTAGGGGGAGGGCTTGCATGAGGGAAAGAGAGGAAGGGATGATATTGGGTTGTAAATTAAGTGCATAAATATATTAAAAATTATCAGTTGGCTAAGAAAGGAGATTTAATACCATATTAAGTGATATGGAGTGTTTCTTTCTTCTTTTTCTTGTTGTCATGTGTATTATTATAATGCTTTTTTATTTTTAAAGATTTATTTGTTTTATGTATATATAAGTACACTGTAACTGTCTTCAGACACACCAGAAGGGGGCATTGGATCCCATTACAAATGGTTGTAAGCCACCATGAGGTTTCTGGGAATTGAACTCAGGACCTCTGGAAGAGCAGTCAGTGCTCTTAACCACTGAGCCATCTCTCCAGCCCTATAATGCTTTTTGAAGCCAGGGGTAGTGGCATACACATTTAATCTCAGCACTCAGGAGACAGAAGCAGCTGGATCTCTGTGAGCTCAAGGCCAGCTTGGTTTACAAAGTGAGTTCCAGGACAGCTGAGCTACATAGTGAGACCCTGTCTCAAAAAAAAAAAAAAAAGTGTTCTTTCACACATGCACACATGCGTGCACACGTGCGCACACACACACACACTGCTGTTTTGTTTTCCAGTTTAGTTTTGTTTAGTATTGACATATGCACTACATTTTTTTTTTTTTTGGTAGAATAAATTTACACTCTAATAGGTGAACCAACCTAGGTGGCACCAAGATTCAGTTATAAAGCCTACTAATGTGTTACTCCTCAACTCCATAGGCAGAAGTCAGATTTTCTTGTCCTGGGTTCCCAGCTTTGCTTCTGTGCTAGAGAAAGGAAGGAGAGGAGGAGCGCAAGGGCGTGTGTTTACAACCATCAGGACCACAGTGTCTATTTCTCTAGCCATTACTCTACGTTTATTATTTACATGGAATGCGCAGTCAGAGGAACAGGAAAGGACTTGTCCTAAAGCTGTCTTTGAAAGCTTGTTTGTGGGAACAACATTTAGAACGATCATCTTTTGTTGTTGTTGTTCACCTTCTGAACTAGCCATCAGAGAATTATGGGACTCTTCCATTAGGGCAAAATTCTCAAGTTCCCCAACTATAGTCAAATGTTTAAATGTCTTTTTGGCCTGTTTTATGGTATCATGTTTTAAAAACTGCTTCCCCCTGCAAAGGGTAGAAAAAAAGAAAAAGAACAACAGAGAGACGTGTCTGCAAACAGGGCAGCTGGACGGCTTCCGCAGACCGGGCTGGCGTTTACCACTTTTTTATTCCAAGTGCTTCATTTCCTCCCAGCACTCTCTTCAGTGTTCCAAAGGTGGGGTGGGCTCTGAAGAGCAAAAGGGCTATGCTTTTTAGAACCCTACTGAACAACTTCTCATCTCTAGCAGTACTGAAGTTTTGTCGTGCTCGTCTGTGGATGACAAGCCGCCAAGCTTGCGCAGAAAATCTCTAGGCTTCTCGCTGTGCCAATCCGCGGTTAAAACTTACTTCTGGAGCTACGCAGCTGTTAAAAATCAGTCATATTTACAATTTTTATAAATGAGTTTATTTTAATAGAAACAAGTTACCCTGTAAGTGTGGTCTCTAAACAGATTTATGTGGGCTGGCACAATCTGCTATGGGAAACATATATGCATATTGCTTAAGTCTGAAACATTTTTTTTGTTGTTGTTTCTCTCTCTTTTTTTTCAAGTGCTGGTAACAGTCTTGCTTTGTGCAAGGATGCCAGATAATTGGCAGCACTTCAGCCAGGGATACTGTTCCCAGCACTGTGCTATTGAAATTGTTTTCCTGGACAGAAATGCCCTGTGGGAGTGACCTTAAATTGGGAGACTTCTGGGCTGTTGGCTTTGGGGAATGAAGCAGGCTGGCTGCTTTAGAGAGAGAAGGATAAGACTATAAACTGTGCTAAAAAGGAAGAATAAGAAAAGGAAAACACACACATATATACACACATATGGGTTCGGGAGAGAGAGAGAGAGAGAGAGAGAGAGAGAGAGAGAGAGAGAGAGAGAGAGAGAGAGAGATCCATATGCCTCAGCCACTTCTGATTCTCCTCGATTTTCACTTTGATGTATTTTATGAGGATGTTTTTGCCTAGCATCTAGTCTGAAAGATCCTGGAAGACAGAACACAGCCTTCCCGATCCATGGCTTCCACATCTATAATTCAACCAACTGTGGATCAAAATGTTCAGGAAAAAAAAAAAGCATGTATCTCTGCTGAACGAGTCAACTTTAGTTCTTGTCTCAGTATGCTAAACGGTTACAGTACAGAAGCTCTTTGCTTGGCGTCTATGTCATCCAAGTAGAGACGATGTAAACTCCATGGGAGCATGTGCAGAGATTATATGCAGATTCCACACCAGTTTATTTAAGGGTTCCAGACCAATCCCTTTTAGATACCAGTGGACAACAGGATGGCCTTACTCAATTTTACATCTCCTTTAGTGTCCCGCACACATAGTGCTCAAAAAGCAAATGGTTGAATGCATGAACAAAAGATTGAATATCTGAATTTGAAATATTCTCTTTGTTCAGAGTTAAATTCTAAACTGGGCTTCTCAGTGGACCTGATGCTGTCTTTGAGTAAGCATAAACTTGTGTGTGTGTGTGTTTGTCTTGTATTTTTCTCATGAGGGACACGAGTATTTAAATACATTGTGGAGAATGCATTTTTTTTTACTTTTACTGATGTTAGTACCACATTATAAACTACTTTCTATTTTTGTTCTTATTAAAAATTACAGCGATTTCTTAAATTATTTGTATAAGTAGTTCACATTCTGAATGTAGTTTCAAGGAGCTAGAGTGCTGTTAATTTTTGTTTTGAGAACAGGGTGAGAGTGGGACAGGTTGCTGGTGAGATCATTAAGCCTCAGCACACACAAGTTTTAGAATTTTAGGATGCAACTAAATACTGTACACGTCGATTTCAGCAGCCAGGTCTTCCCTTCAAGTAAATGCAGAGTGCAGATTTTCGGACTGGTGTGGCTTGGTGGAGCTCTGCTATCAAAACACAAAGGGTCCATGACTGGGATGGGGGTGGGGACTAAACATTCAGGCGCCAAAGAGTTAGTTCTCTTCCGTCCGGAGCCGTGAATACACTGAACACCCTGAGTGGTTTCCTTTTGCCTTCGTTTTTATGTTCATTGTTACAATGATGAGAGGGCGGAGGGGCAGAGGTGGGGAAGACGATGACATGGTCCTCCGCTGGCCGCGCCGCAGGGCTGGTGCCCACTGAGAGTTCGGCTTCAGTCTGTGGCTCTTAGGGGGAAGAGGGACTGCGGCAGGAGACAGAGGCGGGAGGCTCCAAGTGGGGCCACCCTCAACTTTTCCTGTCCAAAGCTGGAACTACGGCTCCTGCTGGACTCGGGCTAGATGAGGCGGAGCTGCAGCTGACAGGAGCGCGGGACTGTTGACAGCGGGTGGGGGCGCGGCTGGAATCCAGAGGAGCGCCTCCCAAGGAGGAGCGGGGAGTGACAGTGGGAGTGGCTTAGGGAGGGGCGGGCCTTAGGAGTCCGGCTCCAAGAGGGAAGGGATTTCAGAGGACCAAGGCAGTGTCAATGGCAGAAAGCGGCCCAGGTCGCGGGAGGCGGGGTCCAACTTCTGACGACCGCTGGCCGAGCAATCGCCTGAGAGGGGCGGAGCCTCTCAAGGCCGGAAGGAGGAGCTTTTCGTGCCAGGGCGTGGTTTCTGGTGACAGAGGCGTGGCCCCCTCCTGACAGGGGGCGTGACTCTTCCTGACAGAGGGCGGGGCGGTGCACACCTCCCGCAGCGCAAGGTTCCAGAGGGGCGGCCTGGGTCGCATCCCAGAGGAGCGGCGAAGTCCTCGAGTGGGGCGCCCGGCTCGCCCCGCCTCGGCTGGCTCCTCTTCACGGCCCTTGTAGGTTCAGGGACCGGAGTCTCTCTCGCACCCTGGCCTGGCGTCTTGGAGCTCCTGCCGGGCTGCAGAGCTCCGTGGGCCCCTCGCGCGAGGGCCCTCCGAGTGGTTCCGGGGTTAGGGTTCACAGGTCAGAGTTGACTCCCTGAAAAGTGCAGTCGCTCTGAAATGCAAGATGGCGGCGGCGAAGCGCTGAGGCGAGGCGGCCCCTGCAGGTAGCTGCGCGAGCCGGCTGGGTATTGGGCCTCGCGGTTGCGGGGCTGCGGGTGGAACCCGAGCAGGAGCTCGTGGCCCAGTGGGGAAGCCGAGAGGCGCGGGCCCTGGCGCAGCACGGGACGGGCAGGAGCGGGACAGAGAACACCCCCCAGCCCCCGGGACCCAGCCCACGGCGCTGGGGCGCGTAGCATCGGACCCGGAGGGACCGGGCCTGTCCCTCGGCCGGGCGGACAGAGTCGCAGCTCCCGGCTTCTCTCGGGGGTGTTAAAGCGAGGACGGAGCTCTGGGCTGGGGGTTTGGAGGGAAAGCCCCAGTGCCATGGTTGGGAGGACACTGAGTAACTTGGGGGTGCTCAGGGGACGGGGGGGGGGGCGGTCTCCCTGAGGGGAGGACGTCTCTGGGACAGCGGACCCTAACTACTGTGCGGGTCCTGGAGGAGCTCCAGCGTTGGGCCTCTGGCGGCGTGGGGCCATCTCGTGGGGACGCGGCGCAGCCCCTCTGAAGAGTCAGTAAAGGATCTCCCGCTGGACTGTATGTAGTGCGCTGGCTTTGGGGTCGGAGCAACGGGAGACATCAGCAGGGAGGACTGACTCAGAGTTGCATCCCTAAGAAGTATAGAGCGAAGTATATTTTGAGGAAGACCAGGATTTTAGGGGAGACGTTAATTAAAGATGATGGAAACACACTTGTCCCTTTCTACAGAGGTACAGGAGCGTGAGTGTAGAGACTTGGGGGAGTGATGGACCAGAGGATTCTCTAAGCCTTGGGGCTTAAAGGGAACTGGCTAGGAAGAGGAGATAAAAAGGACTGGGGTCTGATGGCAGGAAAGCTGAGCCCTGACAGAAGCTCTTTCCTTGTGTATTTACACCGAAGTTCCAAGAGAGGGACTTAGAATTCTTTGTTTCGGTACTCCAAAGGTACCAGTAAGAAACGAACCAAACCGAAGAATAAGATTCTGTTTGCTATCCTTAGCTTAGGGATCAAGGCTCTGGGAAAAGCAATTGGAAAACTGAATGTGGAGAAGAACTGTAGATAAAGTAGGAATGCTTACAGTACTTTTCTGTCATCAACCTTCTCTAAAAGACAAAACCAAAACAGAAGAGAGATAATATTTAGGAGGAAATTATAAGAAAGGCTGATTGAGAATTTGTGGGATTCCATGTAACTTGAAGAAGCAATTCTCTCGGAGGTTAATATGATGGCGAATGAAAATCCGGAAGAACCACTCCGCCCCCAGGAAAAGACTGTTGTGGGGTGTACAAGTGCACCTTTTTGTTTATGGTGCTGGTCATTGTATTTCAGAAGTCTTTGTCCTATTAAGCTTTTAATTTGTATGCAGTAGAAATTACCTGTTTCTTTTAAACATGCCTTTAAAATTATTTCAGATTGGTAATGGAGATTAATAAAAGTTTGTTCTAACAAGGCTATCGGCACATAGCCTTGTTATGTACATTCTAAAGAAGCAATTCTGATTCCAGATTTTAAGTGAAGGAAAGGCTGAGTGCTGCCAGCGACAGTAGTTTGGTAACAGGGAATATAAGGGAAAAGATGGTCATGAATATTTTTTTTATCTTAGTTTCTCTCTCAACCCTTCAAATATTTTAAAAGTATACAGACTAATTTTAGGCAAAGTAAAAGGCATAATCTTAGATTTTGTTTTGAATTAGAGTTTTAAAACATAGCCTAGGCTGGCCTTGAAGTCATGGCAATCCTCCTGCCTCTTCTTTGTCAGTGCTGGGATTACAAGTGTATATCACCATCTCAATCTTAGATACTAATTTTTTACATTTATTATTTGTGTTTATGTGCAGTTATGTGCACATCATACTGTATGCATGTGGAGGCAGAGGACAACTTTCAGGAGTTGCATCTCCACCCACTATATAGGTTCTGGGTATCAGACTCAGTTTGTCAGGCTTGGTGGTAAATGCTTTACTGACAGAGCTAACTCACTGGCCCTTAAGCATTTTTTTAAATATAGAATTTACAGTATTTTATATATCAATGAATTTTTTTTTTGTAGAACTACCTCTTGATATGTTTCATTAGACTGCTTAGATTCAAATGAGAAAAAAAACCCCAAGAATCCTAGTACTTTGGTAAGTTATGACAGTCCTGAGCCATTCTTATATTTTCAAAAGAACTTAATGGTTTTTGTTGTTGTTGTTGTTGTTGTTGCTGTTGTTTTTCGAGACAGGGTTTCTCTGTATAGCCCAGGCTGTCCTGGAACTCACTCTGTAGACCAGGCTGGCCTCAAACTCAGAAATCTACCTGCCTCTGCCTCCCAAGTGCTGGTATCAAAGGTGTGCGGCATCACTGCCCAGCTAAAAGAGCGTAATGTTTTTGGTAGAGATGTTTTAAGGTACAGGTCAAGTATAACAAGCTTATGGCTCAGCATTTGGAACACTTCTTTAAATATGTGCTGTTCCTTGCTTTCCCACAGTGCATATAGCTCTAGTGTTATACCCAGTTCTGAACAGATTAGTCTGGCAAACCAGAGAGGCATGCATAGATGCCAGATGGTTTGAAATATGCTAAGGCTGAAAACATAAATGTGTCTGTGTGGAAGATGCTCATCGGTAGCTTCATCTCCTGCACAGCTGAGCTTGCTTGGCCTGAGGGTAGGACATGAAAGATACCACAGTGGTTTCTCCTTTCATGATTCTTGTTTTTGCTGAAAAGGAGCAGAGCTTTGCTATTTTACTAACGTAGTCAATAGCATACACATGGAGGCTTGTTTTGAAGAGTTTGTTTTGTTTAATTCACACTCATATGGAAAAGTGATGTGATGAAGTATTTTTTCTTTTATTGTCATGCACTCTTTTTTTTGCATCCTTCCCCTCCCCCATGCACTCTTTTTTAAAGTTTATTTTATTTATTGATGAGTGCTCTACTACATGTACACCTGCATGACAGAGGAGGGCATCAGATCCCTTTATATGGTCATGAGCCACCATGTGGGAGCTGGGAATTGAACTCAGTACCTCTGGAAGAACAGCCGGTGCTCTTAACTGCTGAGCCACCTCTCCAGACCCTATTGTCATACACTCTTTTAAAAAAGTTATAATATTGCTCTTGTTTGGGTGTTTGTCTACATGTATGTCTGTGCATCATGCTATGCAGTGCCCTCAGAGGGCAGAGAAGGTGGTTAGATCCCCTGGAACTTGAGTTACAAGCAGATGTGAGCCTCATGTAGGTGCTGGGAATTGAACCAAGGTCCTCTGTCTTCTGGAAGAACAGCCAATGCTTTTAAGGAATGAGCCTCTCTCCAGATCTAGGTTATGTTCTTAAAAGATATTCAGCCTGGCAGTGGTGGCACATGCATTTATTTCTGGCTTTGATGAAGCAGTGACCGGTGAATTTCTGAGTTTAAGGCCAGCATGGTTCAACAGAGTGAGTTCCATAATGGCCAGGGCTAATCTTGTCATTTTATATCATCAATGTTCTTCAATGTATGTGCCATGAAGACACACACACACACAAATGTTTAAATTATATGTACCTTATATGTCTAAACAAATACAGTGATACATTTTAGAAAACAAATATATATATTAGCAATTTCAGAATGACATTTGTTCAAGGAGGTCAACTGAATAAATGTTTATGTGTGTTTTTAAGACCTAGCCTTGCTATGTAGCCCAAACTGATCTGGAACTTTCAGTTCTCCTGAGTACTATAATTACAAACACATGGCTAAGTTTGAATTTTTTTTTTTTTTGGAAAGGGTCTCATGTAGCCCAGGCTGGCTCAAGCTCCTTATGTAGCCAAGGAGATCATTGAACTGCTTTTTCTAACCCCACCTGCTAAAAATTCTAGGGTTACAATTGTACGCTGAGGCCCAATTTATGTTGTGTTGGGAACTGAGATCCCAAGGCTTTACATTCTATGTGAGTCCTCTACTACCAATAACCCTGAAGAAATTATTTTTTGCAGAGTTTTTATTTTCAGTTTTTAAATTTAGAATAAAAAATTCATATCAGAGCTTCTTTTCAAAATACAGCAGCAATGGTAGCTATAAATGTATATGTCTTATTTAAAGTAAAAGCTGTCAGGACAGTAAGATGACGCCACGGATACACACTTGCTGCTAAGCCTAACCACCTTGATTTGATTCTCAAAGCCCACATGGTTTAAAGAAGGGGAGTGGACTCCCAAAAGTTGTCTTCTGCACCATGGCATGTGCCATCCTTCCAGATATATAAACAAACAAACAGTAAAATAATAGCTATCATTAATTTTAGGTGATGAATATTTCTTATATGATTTGAATCCCCCTTTTCCTCTTCCTAAATATGTATTTCTCCTTTTTGGTTGTCATGAAAGGACATAGGAAGCTTGATATTTGTAGGTATTTACTTATAATTATGTCTTTCTACTATCCTAAATCTTTACTTTCATCTACAACCCATTTTTTTTTTTTTTTTTTTTTTTTTTTTTTTTTTTTTTTTTTTTTTAAAGAAGGTTGTTAAAACTTAACTGGGCATGGACTGTGTAGAGGCATTTAGGGGTAAAGGTTAACAAGACCAATTCTTCCTCATTACTGTAAGATTGTTTGTGTCAAAGATTTGTTAATTCTGTGAAATACCCTTTATAATGTGTCATATATTAATGATTCATTGTGAAGGTAACTCAGAGTATTTATGTATATAGGGCTTGAATTATATTATTTGTCTACTGTTAAAGCTTTGTCTACTGTTACTTATATTAATATATCAGAATTATAATCAGGGAATACAATGCACAGGTTGACTGTTACCCAGATCTTAAAAAATATTTATAATTTATTAGCATTCATCAAATTTTAAAAATAGACTTCCTTTGTTATATAATTTGACAGAAATATAAGTAAAATCCAAACAAAATTCATTATGTTCTTACTGAGTACCAAAAACTAGCTTAAGAGCTATTTTCTTCTTCTCCCATTAACAAAGCACTGTCACTTGCTCCAGCCTATAGATGAGGAGGCTGAGCACACAGGCAGTCACTTGTATAAAACCAAGCAGGTAGTGAGCAGCAGTGCTGGGGTTTGAATCAGCTTGTTGTAGAGCTCAGACTTTTAGGTCTTTTATTTACTGCCAGAACAGCTTGTTCTTTTTTTATTATATAATGTACACGCTTGAGTTCTTTAATTTCTGAAATATGCTCACCCTAAATTTAAAAAAAATACTCTGAATTAGAAATGTCCTTAAGGAATCTCTGTATCGAAACTGGAATAGCACCAGACAAATGCAGTTTTCATTCAGAAGAATCAAAGAGCTCATCTGGTGTGCCTCTCGTGGTCTGTGCTTCCACGTGTCTCGGCAGCTCATCTCAGCAGAGTCATGTTCAGTAAAACACCTTACCCTTTCTGTGTGATTTTAGAATGAATTGCAATTGGTTACCAATTTCCTACTGTATTAATAACTCACTTTTGAAAATAGCCTTCCTCTTTGGCAGCTGTTTCTTATTTTCTCTCCTTATCCATGTCCTGTAATGGGTGCTAAGGAGAGGCTGAATGTGGAGATACTAGAAAACAGAATTGCGCAGTCAGTCCTAAGTGCAGTGCTTCATTGTGTCTGCGAGACTGTGTCTGCCAGTAAAGTGCTTTTCATGGAACTAGTGGAAGGTTTGGGCCTTAGCTTTTACTTAGAAGTTTTACTAGTGGATGTTTCAATATATTTACATTATTCTTAAGACTTTATAAGCTTGTATGTACTATTGGCAGGAATAAGAACATAAGGTATTTGGGAAAATAAAAGATGATTTTTCTGTTTCTCTGTGCTTTAGGGTATCTGTGATTTAAGAACAGCAACAAAAATATTTCCACATTCGGGGCTAGAGAGATGTGGGTCAGTGGTTAGGAGCACTGACTGCTCTTCCAAGAGGACTGAGGGTTCAATTCCCGTACCTACATAGCATTTTACAACTGTCTGTAACTCCAAGAACTGACAGCCTCACATAGACATACATACAGGCAAAACGCCAATGTAGATATAAATAAATAAGTGAAATATCTCCACTTTCAAAAGTACTGTTATTTTAGTAAAAGAAGCAATTGTAGTTTTTATTAAAATTTTCCAGTGTATTAGGTACTCTTGGAAATATACCAAACATTTTAGACATTAGTTTGAATTTTCAGAGAATGACGAATTAAAATTTTTGTGTGTATATGATAGGGTCTCTCACTATGGAACTCTAGATAGGCTGGAAATTGTTATGTAGACCTGGCTGCCCTTGGACTCATAGAGGTCTGACTGCCTCTCCTTCCCAAGTGCTGGGATTAAAGACATGCACTGCCATGAAGGGCAATTCAAATTTTTTGATTACACAATATTAATATTTGTGGAACCTTTAGCAGGTAGGGGCTATCTGGAGGAAGTGGATCTCTGGGTTTTATATAGCCCAGCCAACCTTATGCTTTCTGGGTCCATGGATGTGTGAGCACGTTACTTCATATGTCTTTAGCCATGAATGCTGCCATGCTTTCCCCACCATAAAACTGTGAGCCAAAATAAGTCCTTTTTCCTTCAAGCTGCTTCTGTCACAGAGTTTGTCACAATAGAATTTTGTAATTTTATTGAAAATAATATGTTACTGGATTGTTCTGTATAAGTAGATTTTTAAAGTACCTTTAAATTTTGTGTTTTCTATCAGTATTGCATTTGGCATTTATATGTATGTATATGCATGTGTGTATACATATATGTGTACATATACATATATTTAAAAGCCAAGGCCTAAACTGTGGTAGTTAAAAAGTCTAAGTGATATTGAGAATAATAAGATAATAGTATATTTTTCTTTGTAGAAGACTGCTAGCTACTTTGGGACAATTTGCGATGATGGCCTGAGCCAAGCACTTCATTTGAAGGGATAACCTTCCGCTTTAAGGAACAGAATGCTGAAGAAGCTATGGCAGGTATGTGCGTCCTCATTCAGGGATGGTAAAGCCCCTGTACAGTTGTACTCACTTAAGGGTCCATAATACTGTATTTGGCTAATGTTTTAAAAGCTGCCTGCCCTCAAGATCCCAGGGTATCTAATGCGTCCCTTCTTGCTTCTGTGAGCATCTTCATATATGCACATGCATACACACACATGTGCATGGGCACACACACACAAACACACAATCTTAAAAAAAAGTGATTCTTTCTTTCTCTCTTTTTAAATGTTTTCCTTAAAATAGCAGCTGAGGACTGGAGAGATGGCTCACTAGTGGTTAAGAGCACTTACTGCAGCTGGCATGACAGCACAAGTCTTTAAATCCCAGCACTTGAAAGGCAGAGGCAGGTGTATCTCTGTGAGTTGGAGGCTAGCCTGGTTTACATAGTGAGTTCCAGGACAGCCTGAGCTACATAGAGAGACTGTCTCAAACTCTTCCCACCAAGAAAAAAAAACAAAAAGAGCACTTACTTTTAGAGGTCCTTAGAGGACCTGAGTTCAGTTCTCCTCAGCGTGTAGCCAGTGACTTACACCTACCTGTAACACCTACTTCAGGAGATTAGATGCCACCTTCTGGCTTCCATGTGGAACCTGCCACATGTGGAATACACTCACATTGAGACACACATATGCATACCTATGAATAAAAAATAGAAATTAATAATAGAAAGCAACTGTGCAGGCCAAGGTAGTCATGAACTACCTGGCATGGGTGCTAAGAACCAAACCTGAGGCCTCTGCAAGAACAGCAAGCACTCTTACCTGATGAGCCACCTCTCTAGTCCCTCATAATACATCTTATTTAGGATATTTGTAAAAAGAATTTATTTATTTTATGTACACTGCTGCTGTCTTCAGACACACCAGAAGAGGGCATCAGATCCCATTACAGATTGTTGTGAGCCACCATGTAGTTCCTGGGAATTGAACTCAGGACCTCTGGAAGAGCAGCCAGTGCCCTAAACCTCTGAGCCATCCCTTCAGCCCCCAGCTTAGTCTTTTGTAAAGCCTGATGACTTAAGTTTTATCCCTGAGAGCCACACTCTACAAGGAGAGGACCAACTCTTCCAAGTTGTCCTTCAACATTCACATATATGCTGTGGCACACATAATCACACACTGAAAATAAAGAAATATAGTTTAAAAAATAACTTCAAGACATAAATACTTGAAAAGATACTGTAAATATGTATAGGCTACTGATAATAGTGAATTATAATTATGAAAATTAGAATGTTATACCTTTACTTATATTAAACATACCAATTTTTAAATATTTGGCTGTACTTTACATTCTGATATATTTTACCTAATTTTGGCTTATACAGGAAACATTAGGTGATATATTATGGACTTGAAATAATTTAGCCCAGTTGTTATTTTCAAGTCAAATAAATATATCCTCAATGAAAAAGGTAATAGTTGCCTCATTTTAGAAAAAGGGACTATAATGGACAGATGAATGGTTTTCCAGTTTCTTAAAGAAAGATAGCCTTACTCAGAACAAAGTATTCTTATGTGGAAGACACAGCACGCATTCTTGCAAAAACTAGGAAAAACTGTCTGCAGCAGAGAAGCACTTTTGGGACACATTCACTAACTGTCAATGTCAGCTTCATGATAGAGCTAGTTTATGCCACTCAGTGTAATTCCCCACCTCACAGCAGGCATATGCCAACTGGGCTGTTGATGTCCTAGAGACCTTCTCCTCCTCAAATATGGGACCAGAGTTTTCCAGCTGGAACCTGTCCTAACTGGATTCTTTAGTCTTCAGAGTCTTTAAGTTCCACTCTCAGACTTGAACAAAAAACAGGTAGCAGTGACAGTTCCTTACCTTTCAGCCTTCATTAGCATATGCAAAGGGATCCTCTGTAATGAGTTCACCTTTTGGTCATGGCTTTTGGATGCCTTCGCTTTTTTTTTTTTTTAAAGATATATTTATTTATTTTATGTATATGAGTACACTGTAGCTATCTTCACCAGAAAAGGGCATGGGATCTCATTACAGATGGTTGTGAGCCACCACGTGGTTGCTGGGAATTGAACTCAGGACCTCAGGAAGAAGAGTCAGTGCTCTTAACCACTGAGCCATCTCTCCAACCCGGATGCCTTCATTTTTGTCACATCCATTTCTGCTTGTAGTCACTTTAATACTGGTCTGCTTTTGGTTTTGACATTTTCTTGAGGTTTACCTTTTAGGTAATGATTCTAAGTGCCATTAATATCTGAGAAGCATTTAGATGGGTACACATTTGTGTTGTCAAGTTCCTAATTTAATATTTTTAAGATTTGGGCTATGCAAATATTTACATTTTAAGTGTGAAAATGCCTTTAGAATATGAACACTATTTTACCTTTCTGCATGTCTGTCTGTTTGTCTGTCTCTCTTGTTTAAGGACTTTTTGTTTTAATTGGATCCCATTGTTTGCACATGATAAGTATTTTGTGATCTTACTGAATTTGTAATTTTTCCTTTGAATACAAACATGTGAAACTAAATATTTCTCGTTAGCCAAATAGAGCTCTGATTCAGAGGTGAGAATGTGAGAATTCCCAGGGAATTATATGAGTGAAGATTAGGGATTCTTAGCGCATATATTTTTGCTTCTTTTTTTAAAAAATTATTTATTTTATATATATGAATACACTGTCACTGTCTTCAGACACACCAGAAGAGGGATGGGATCCCATTACAGATGGTTGTGAGCCACCATGTGGTTGCTGGGAATTGAACTCAGGACCTCTGGAAGAGCAGCCAGTGCTCTTAACCTCTGAGCTATCTCTCCAGCCTATATTTTTGCTTCTTAAGAACAGTTTTATTTAGTCGATGCTAGATAAAAAACTAACATGAACCTAACAAACTATAGCATCTTACAAAGTATTTATTTGTCCCACATTTGGTGTAAAATATTTTATTCATATGCAATCTTACCAAAATAACATATTTTTTGGCCAAGCAAGTCATAATACTGTTATCTGTTGTTAATCGTGTAATTTGAAATACAAGATACAAGACAACCAAAAAGAAAAAAGGCTTGGGGATTCAATACAGCTACAATTCTGTCTAATTTATAAAACATTTTAATAACATTTGATATTTTCATTAATAGGCATGGAATCCAGTAACTTTAAACATTTTAAATTGGTTTTATTTTATGAATATGGGTGTTTTTCTCATGTTTTGTATCATGTGTGCATCTGGTGCCCCTGGAGGTCAGAAAAGGGCATTGGATCCCCTGGAACAGAAGTACAGATGTTTGGGAGTCATCATGTGGGTTTAGGGAATCAAATGTGGGTTCTCTAGGAGAGCAGTCAGTGCTTTTAACTGCCGAGCCATCTTCCATCCCAAATCTAACTCATTTTCTCTGTGAAAAAAATACTTTTTAATATTTTGAAACTATTACATTATGATAGTTTTTTTTTTTTTACAGAGCAGAAGTTATGAGTCTAAGTACAAATTGTCTTTGATCTGTTCACAAGAACTATGTTGTTTTCATTTGAATTTACTGCAAAAATAGTCCTTGGAATGTTTTTTCTCCCTTAGTTTCATGCTTAGTTTATAAATTATATATACATTATTCATACATAAAGCTCATTTATTATGAATGAAATTTAGATGTTAGAAAATGTTTATTGAATGTTGACTGCTATGTTTTATGGAATGCTTTAGGTTAGAGAGGATCTTCATATTCTGATGACTAAGTGGCTTTTATCCATATGGGCTTATTACAAGTAATCTGTAAAGCAGAGAACAGTTTTCAATAGTTCTTCCATAAGTGAGCACTCAAAGAAGTGAAATGTGCGTGCATGCGTGAGTGCGCGCGCGCACACACACACACACACACACACACACACACATGCATGCACACTAAGGGTTTTAAATTTTATGTGTATGATTGTTTTTGGCTGTATGTATGTATGTCTGTTTACCTCTTGCATATCCACAGAAGCTGTCACATCCCCTAGAACTGGAGTTACAGCTGGTTGTGAGCCACCATGTGGGTGCTAGAATTGGACCCAGGTCCTTTGGAATTTGGAAGAGCACTAGTTCTCTTTTAACTGTTGAGCTATCTCTCCAGACACCTCCTCCAACATTTTTTGGGACAGGGTTTCATGTATCTTGGGCTCCTTCTATGATCAGGGATGACCTTGAATTTATAATTCTCACCTTCTACTTCCAGAGTGCTGGGATTACAGGTGTGTGACACTATACCTGTCTGGGAAAACAATTCAGTATTTTGATGCATGCAGGGCAAGCATTCTACCAACTGGGCTACCTCTCTAGCTCCTTAAAGACTTTTCAAAGTAAGTTTTAAACATTGCTAGGCCCTTAATATGTTCTTTGTTGGAGCCTGGAGATACAGTGGAACGCCAAACACATTCTTTCTGACCATAAAAGAAGAATTTGTATGAGAACTCCCAACATTTTTATGCTGTGATGAAACACATTTTGCTTTCATTGAGTCCTTCTGTAGAGAAATACTTTTGTAATTATTTCAATGAGCTCGGAATCATGAGTTGGTTGAGAAGCATATTATCCTCAGAAGAAGCCCCCTGTAACTCCTGTTCCAGAGGATCCGACTTCCAGAGGGACCAGGCACACACATGTCATGCCAGGATGTAGATGGGCCTATAGTAACTGGCGTGGCCTGAGTGACCCTAGAGAATTTGGGTGATTTTGAGGGCTCTTATAAGTAGATCCAAACAATGCCCTAAGAGACACCTGCATAAACCTGCTGAGGGGTGGGTTCCTGCCACCCTGAAAAACTTTATGTAACTTTGTTGTTTGCCTTGAAAAGAAAAAAGAAAACTTGTTTCCAGCTTGAGCTAGGCATGTCTTGCAATCCTAACACTCAGAGTAAGTAAGGTCAAGGTGGTTAAGGCAGGAGGATTTTACATTTGAGTCCAGTCTGGGCTTTTATAACAAGACCCTGAGTCAACAAACTAAATACTCAGCTTATTTAGTTGATCCTAGGTCAGAACTAATGCTAACATAAAAATAAACTTGTCTGTTTGCAATTTTAAGTCTTTAAAATTATTATTTGTTATATTTTATAGAAAAACAGTATCAAACAATAGTGAAGAAAATATATAAATATTGTAAATATTCCACCTATAAAATGAAAAGTCCATTATTTATCTAGTCTTTGTCTAAGAGTATATATATTCTTCTTATTTATTATTATTGATATAAGGCAAATTTTATTCAGGTTTAAAAAATAATTGGATAAAATTCTTTCCATGTTCCTTGTTATTATCATTTTTAATGGCAGTATTAATCAGCTCTTAAAAACATATTTCTCTGGAGCTGGAGAGATAGCTCAAAGGTTAAGAGCACTGGCTGCTCTTGGAGAGGACCTGAGTTCAATTCCCAGAACCCATATAGTGGCTCACAGCCACCTGTAACTCCTGTCCCAGGGGATCTGATGCCCTCTTCTGACTCCCACAGGGACCAGGCACACACAAGTCAAACAGACATACATGTAGGCAAAAGTTTCTAAAAGTAATTGTATGTACAGTGTTTGATGTATTTAGACATGTTTTACTGTGTTTTAGGGCCCAGTGTTGTAGGGCTGTATGCAGATGACCTCTAATTACTTTCTATATAGTAAATAAATAGTACAAGGCCCTGAGATTGGTTTTGGAACCACTTTTAGTTATCTGTAAATAGAGGAGGAGATGTTTGTGACATACAGTGACTTCTCTACAGCAGCTTTTCTGTATTAATGCTATTGCCTTTAGTGACAAGGGAGATTAATTTTGTGTATATGTAACATGAAAAGTCTGGGATTTTGGGTAGACAACCTGCCCACCCAGCTTTTGGAAATTTCTGAGGATGCAACTCATGCTCCTTGTGGCATATGCTTTATCACTGAGTAATTTCTCCACCCATTATGTGTGTATAATATATGTATTTTGTTTTTGTTTTTTAAATTGACAGGGTCATGTGTAACCCAGGCTGGCCACAAACTGTGTAGCAGAGGGTGATGTTGAACTCCTGACTCTCCTCTCAAGGGATGGGTTTACAAGCATGCACTCAGCTCCATAGGAGTGATTTTTATTTCTGATTTTTATTTTAAAGATTTATTTATTTATTTCATGTATGTAGGTATACTGTCACTGTCTTCGGACACACCAGAAGGTGGCATCGGATGTCCATTACAGATGATTGTGAGCCACCATGTGGTTGTTGGGAATTGAACTCAGGACCTCTGGAAGAGCAGTCAGTGCTCTTAACTGCTGAGCCATCTCTCCAGCCCTATTTCTGATTTTTAATTCAGTTTGTGCCTTGTCAGCTGATTAAGTTACTTTCAAAAATTATAATATGCAAATTCTATCTCTTATTCTCCAAAAAGAATTTTTGAGTGGAAGACAGTTAATCACTGTCTGCATATGGGCTGTGAAGAAAACACCTCTTGTTTGCCTTTGAGTTAGGTTATTCCTATTTCTCTAGAGAAGTCTTCTCTGCTGCTTTTCTAGTGCTGTGCTTTTATGTAGTTCTTGATTATTCTCTTGTTGTTGGACAGAACAATTCCAAATAATGTTTAACTGCCAGTTTCCTTTGCTGTTGGGCTAGTGACTGAGCAGAGGCAGTCTGTCTTGGTCACTCTGCTTGACACCTGTGCAGTGGTTGACATTCCATATGTTTTTGTTGGCTGACATTTTTGAGGAATCTTAGTTTTATAGGTGAGAAATTTAGGATGAAGTTGAGTATCTTTTCCAGATATTTTACTGAGAGAACAACTCTAAACCCTGTGGTTTTATGTTGTCCTATATGGCCTCTATGAAGTAATGAATCAGTGTCTGATTTTCTTCTTCCATGAAATGGGTCAGTTGTACTAAAATTCTTGTTTTCTACAAAATTATAACTTTAAGAGCCCTGAAGATTTTTGCTGTTGTTGTTGTTTGTGTGTGTTGGTGCAAACCAGAAGATAACCTCAGCTGTTATTTCTCAGGTGCTTTGGTTTTTGAGGCAGGAGCTCTCATTGCCAAGTACCCTAGGCAGGATAGGGAGCTCCAGGGATCTGTTTGTCCCTGATCCCCCTACCTCCCACCCCATGTGGAGTTAGAAGTGTCCTACCATGTTTGGCTTTGTTGTTGTGGGTATTGGGGGTTGAACTCAGTTCTTGTGCTTGCTCAGCAAATAATTGTCTCCATCTCTATCGTTTTGGTCTTTTATCTCTTTTTAAATTAAATGCATGCACAGAACTGAGCCATTTGGCCAAATCTTGAAGCTTTGGGGGAGTGAGGATTCTTGTATTTTCTTTTCTTTTCTTTTTTTCTTTTTTCTCTTTCTTTCTTTCTTTCTTTTGTTTTTTCGAGACAGGGTTTCTCTGTGTAGCCCTGGCTGTCCTGGAACTCACTCTGTAGACCAGGCTGGCCTCGAACTCAGAAATCCGCCTGCATCTGACTCCCGAGTGCTGGGACTAAAGGTGTGCACCACCACTGCTCGGCTCAAGACAACTTATAAAAGGCACTTAATTTATAAGTTTGCGCCAGCATGCTAAGTTGTAACTTTATTCAGTTCCAAAGTGTGAGAGTCCATGACCATTATGCCAGGGTGGGGTGGTGAGAGAGGGCAGGGATGGTATAGGAGCAGTAGCTCAGAGCTTACATCAGATCCAAAATCATGAGGCAGGGTGCTAATGGGAGTGGTGTGGGCTTTTCCCCCTTTTATTTTTGAGATTATAATATAATTACATCATTTTTCTCTATCTTTACTCCCTCTAAATCTTCCCATATGCCCCTTCTTGCTCTCTTTCAAATTCATGGTCTCTCTTTTAATTATTGTTACATGTTTCTAAGTATATGTATATACTTATATACCCCTAAACATAACCTTCTCAGTCTGAATAATGCCATTTGGTATTAGAGAACTAACTGATGTGCTCTTCCCTGTGGAAAACTATCTCTCCCACTCTCAGCATTCCTTAGTTGCCTATAGTTCCTTATGTAGGATTGAAGGGGTTCCCTGTTATGGATCTTTTAGTAGAACCTACAACTACCATTTTATTTTTATTATTTTATTTTATTTTATTGGTTTTTTTCAAGACAGGGTTTCTCTGTATAGCCCTGGCTGTCCTGGAACTCACTCTGTAGACCAGGCTGGCCTTGAACTCAGAAATCTGCCTGCCTCTGCCTCCCAAGTGCTGGGATTAAAGGCATGCGCCACCACTGCCCGGCAACTACCATTTTATTAAACTAATATAATCCCTAACTATATTCTAAGCATTTGTCCTTTTACCCACAGGTTAAGGGTAGTCCTCATTTCTCATCAAGGCATGGGCTTTTGAATCCTCAAAGCCCACCCACAGTGACACACCTCCTCTAACAAGGCTGCACCTAAAGCTTCCCAAACAGGTCCACCAGTTGTGGACATATGAGCATATTTTCATTCAGACCAGAGAGCTATTTAAATAATATCCAGACTCTAGTTTTGTTAGCAAAACAAAGAGAACGTGAAGGCAGGTTGTAGTGAGCAGCTCTATTTAGAAGAGGAAAGCGCCTCAAAGATCTACATAGTTAGATACAGAAGTCCCAGATGTTAAACAGTCTGAGGGCCTTGAGGTAAGTAGGTTGCCTTTTGTTTTTCCATATGTATCCCAGTCTGGCCTTGTGTTCACTGTGTAGACCAGGTAAGCCTGGAACTGGTGATTCTCTTTCGTCAGCTTCTTTAGTGCTGGGTTTATAGGTTTGTGGCAGCATGCTGAGCTAAATCTTTATTTTTTCATTTTTAAAGATTTATTTTTATTTATGTGGATGTGTCTGTATTAGTATATGCTATTTTAGGGGTTGGGGAGTACCTATGGAGGCCAGAAGAGGATGTCTGATCCACTGGAGTTGAAGTAACAGGTTGTTGTGAGCCACCTGACATGGCTGTTGGGAACTAAACTTACATCCTCTAGAAGAGCCCCAAGCAGTCTTAATGGCTAAGCCAACTTTCCAACCTTTCTCCAAAAAAAAAAAAAAAAAAAAAAAAAAAAAAAGCCTATCTTTTCAGTAACTTTAGTTAGATTTAAGTATGCCTTTAAGGCAATATTTTCAGAGGGAAAAACACAACTTGGATATAGATTATAATATAGCATAAGTATATTTTTCTTGACTATAATAAAATATGTAAGCTTATAAAATTTGCTTAGATCTAGGGCTGGCAATATGAGTCCATGCCAATCCCTGCATCCCCCATGGAAAGAAAGAATCAATTCCTGCAGGTTGTCTTGTTTTTTTGTTTGTTTGTTTTGTTTTGTTTTCCAAGACAGGGTTTCTCTGTGTTGTCCTGGCTGTCCTGGAACTCACTCTGTAGACCAGGCTGGCCTAGAACTCAGAAATCCACCTGCCTCTGTCTCCCAAGTGCTGGGATTAAAGGCGTGCGCCACCACTGCCCAGCCAGATTGTCTTCTGATGTCCACAAGTGCACACTAAATGTAAAAATAAAGGCAAATTTGTTAGATCTGCCTAAATTTTACTTATCAATTTGAATTAGTGAGCTGATAGGAAAAGAAGTAAAAGTAATAATTTGATGTTCTGTCTTTATTTATATGCTATTATGATTAAAAATAAAAAGTTAACACAAAAAGTTTAATCTTTTTCTGAAGAGGTAGGAAGGTAAAGGGCCCTGGGCTACTCAGTTCCTCTTCTGTGACTCTTAGACTGACTGCTGCTTGCTCTACCCCTAGATTCCCTGAGTTCTACTTCTCCCTTCCCATACTGGGACTTGCTCAGGTGGGCTTCAAACTTTCAGCCTTCCTGTGTTAGCAGGGAGAGTCACACTGAATTTACTCTAGGTTGGTTTCAGATAACCCAGCACAGCTGTGGCATACTGAGATGGTTTGGATGAAATTGATTCATTGTTTTGAAAGTGTTTTGCAAAACTTTTTTTTTTGTTTGTTTTTGTTTTTTGAGACAGGGTCTCTCTGTGTAGCCCTGGCTGTCCTGGCACTCACTCTGTGTAGACCAGGCTGGCCTCAAACTCAGAAATCTGCCTGCCTCTGCCTCCCAAGTGCTGGGATTAAAGGCGTGCGCCACCACTGTCTGGCACAAAACAGTTTTTTAAAAGAACTACTAGAGGTAGAGGTAAGGTCCTGGACCTGAGACTCTTGTCAGGATGTAGTTCAGCTTTTACCTCCTTCAGTCAGCTAGCTACTCTTTATTTCTCTCCTTTAAAAAATGTGTTCATTCTCATATATTCATTGTACATGACAATGGGCTTCATAAAGATGTTTTCATATTCTTATTTTAAGTAATTTGAGCACATTCATCCCTCCTGTTCTTTCTCCCTATCACATCCATTTTCCCAGTCAGCTTTGCTTTTGTTCCATGTTCTATATAAACATATGCTTTTATGTGTCTGCATAAAACTGAGGAGCCACGAAGAGCTAAAACATGGAATATTGTCTTTCTGAGGTTGATTTTTTTCTCTTAATATGATCATCTTTAGTAGCATACATTTATAAACATAATTTGACTTACATTTTGGCTTTCAGAGTAATTTTTTTTTTTTTTTGAAGAAAGGGCTCCCTTTCTTAAAACATCAATTTTGAAAACTACTGCTTTCAGGTAGTTTCAGAAAACAAATCTCTCTGTCTTTTATTTCTAGCTGTTAGTATATCCTGGTTAAAGACAGCCTTTTTCAGATGCAGGAGAATAAGGTCATAAGATAGCTTACTTTCCACCTGTCAGCAATCCTCTCAGTGTTCTTGCATTGCCCGTCCACTTGGTTGGGGCGTTCTCTGCTGTTGCCTCTCTTTTTTATGGTGCTAGAAATTGAATCCAGAGTCTTATTGCTACCCCTGAACTCTGAGAATCCCTGTTTTTAATGATAATCAACTATCAAATAGCTGACAGTTTGAAAATACCAATGATTCCTATTTGATTAGAAGATGATACTAGTTTACAAAAGCTAAATAGTTTTGAATTTCAGAGATTTCTTTATAATCACTTACAAATAAAAAATCACTTACATGTTTTAAAATGCCACTTTCACAGTACGTCATTATACGTTATTCTTAGTCATACCTCCCTCTCACTGTGCTTCCCCATCTCTCCCTTTTGTTAGTCTCCTATCTCCAAATACCCTTCCCTTATGCTTTCCCATTTACAGATTCTACTACCTTTTCTCCTATGACAGGGATGATGCTAGTGTATGAAAAATCACTTGAAATTATAATGGCAAGTAAGGGCGATCACTAATCACTAATTGTATTTGTTTGAATTTGGTTTAGACTTTACAAATACACAAACCTTGACTTAGCCTCAAAATTTTACTTTAAATATTTTGACTGCAAATTTATTAGGATGTATTTCTAAAAGTTTTAAAGTTTATTGAGCTATAATTCACATACCATAAGATCCACCCGTTTCAAGTGTAAAATTCAGTGACTTTCAAGTGTATATATGTGGATATCTCAGTATCAATATTGTGAGTGCAGCTATTGTTGACTGTTCTGACCCAGTTGGGATCGATGGAACTACTTCCCATTCCTGTCCATTCAGGTTAATTGGCAGTCAGTGACTAGGTGCTTCAGTACTGACTTCTTGTTTGCACTGTCAATTAAACATGAATGAGAAGTCAGCAGAAAAGCTCAGCTGGGAAAGTGTTAGACTGAAGATACTGAGGTCCTTTGCTTCAGCAAGAGTTTTGGAGACTGCTTTATCATAATAAAGTTGATACTGGAAGGGGCTTGGAGGTCAAACAGGACAACAGTACCTTTAATAAAGTCACCACAGGTATGCAGGTTAGGTAATGATCAGGAACAGAAATGTTAGCAGCGGTCTGCTATAATACAGTTAGCATTAGATTAGAAAATAAATAGGAGAGGTGACTTATATTATATCAACTGTACAAGTGATCTGGAATCAAGAACAGCCTGAGTAAAACTTCATAAGTATATCAAGTATCCCTGGGATGACAGGGTATAGGAAGAAGGAGGAGGAAGATGTCAAGAGATGTAGAAAAGTGAGGGTGGGGCCAGAGAGTGAAGGGAACTGCATATGCCTTAAGGAGCTTCAACTCTATTCTTCCAGCATTTGAGCCCAGACAGCAGAGAATGAAGAAGACCAAGTTGATGGGTTGACCTTCATATACATGTCACTGTGACTGCATTTACAGTTCCTTCCTTGTTAACAGATTGTTGTTACTTTAGACTGGTAAAAGTGTGCTTGCCATAGCAGGCTCCTTTCTACTATCTAACTAAAAGATCTAAATAAACACACATGGGGCTGACCCCTAAGTATCATATGGTCTTCAGTGTGTTGGCTTAGAGACAGAAATCTATTTAGAATCTTAGAGTTCCTGATTCAGAATATATATCTGTATAACTGACCTATGCCACAGCTTAAAAAAAGTAAAATATAATAACATAATTTGATTAAAAAATCATAGTCACACATTTTAAATTTATTCCAATGTAGGTGATTGGAGTTGTGCTTCATACATTTCAGCAGTTCAGCAGTGTTTTATCTGCCAACTAAGCTTTTTACTTGAGTGCACCATGGAAACGCTACTAATGAGACTTGTTGAGCACAAAAGTGGACTTGAAGAGCCAGAAGCCACTGTTTTCAAATGAAGGATTCCAAACAGTTTTAAGCCTCAGTGCTTTTAAATCACCACTGAGAATCCCCCTGCCCCTAAAATCAAAATGGCAAGCAGACGAAAATCAACAACACCTTGCATGGTCCTTGCCAGTGAGCAGGATCCAGATCTTGAGTTGATATCGGATTTGGATGAAGGCCCTCCCGTTCTTACACCTGTAGAGAATGCTAGAGCAGAGAGCGTCTCCAGTGATGAAGAAGTTCATGAATCTGTGGATTCTGACAATCAGCAAAATAAGAAAGTGGAAGGGGGCTATGAATGTAAATACTGTACTTTTCAAACTCCAGATCTAAATATGTTTACTTTCCATGTAGATTCAGAACATCCCAATGTTGTGCTGAATTCATCCTATGTTTGTATTGAATGCAATTTTCTTACCAAAAGGTATGACGCACTTTCTGAGCATAATCTGAAATACCACCCAGGAGAAGAAAATTTCAAGTTGACTATGGTGAAGCGGAATAACCAGACAATCTTTGAACAGACAATAAATGATCTGACTTTTGATGGCAGTTTCATTAAAGAGGAGAATACAGAACACGGAGAATCCATAGATGTTTCTTCTTCAGGAATCTCCATTAGTAAAACTCCCATCATGAAAATGATGAAAAATAAGGTAGAAAACAAACGGATTACAGTCCACCATAACTCAGCTGAGGGCACTTCTGAAGAGAAAGAGAATGGAGTAAAAGCAAGCCGGGAAGAAAATGCAGAAAGTGCGAGTTCTTCAGCTTCAGAATCCAATACAAGTACTTCCACCGTCAACAGAGTGCATCCCAGTCCTGCTGGCACAGTGGTGACCCCCACAGCTGTTCTTCCTGGGTTAGCACAGGTGATAACTGCAGTATCTGCTCAACAAAACTCAAACTTGGTCCCTAAAGTCTTAATCCCTGTTAATAGCATTCCTACCTACAATGCTGCATTGGATAACAATCCTCTTCTACTTAATACCTACAACAAATTCCCTTATCCTACAATGTCAGAAATTACAGTTCTTTCTGCTCAAGCAAAATATACAGAGGAACAGATCAAGATCTGGTTTTCAGCCCAACGTTTAAAGCATGGTGTTAGTTGGACTCCTGAAGAAGTAGAGGAGGCAAGAAGAAAACAATTCAATGGAACAGTACATACTGTACCTCAGACCATAACTGTTATTCCTACACACATTTCCACAGGGAGTAATGGGTTACCATCTATTTTACAGACATGCCAAATCGTTGGTCAGCCAGGTCTGGTCCTTACTCAAGTAGCTGGAACAAACACTTTGCCAGTAACAGCACCCATTGCTCTGACAGTGGCAGGGGTTCCAAATCAAACAAATGTACAAAAGAGTCAAGTGCCTGCTGCTCAGCCTGCTACAGAAACAAAACCAGCTACAGCAGCAGTTCCATCATCGCCAAGTGTCAGACCTGAAGCTGCACTAGTGAACCCAGATTCATTTGGTATTCGGGCCAAAAAGACTAAAGAACAGCTGGCAGAACTGAAAGTTAGCTACCTTAAAAACCAGTTTCCCCACGACTCAGAGATCATCAGGCTTATGAAAATAACAGGCCTTACCAAAGGCGAGATTAAAAAATGGTTTAGTGATACAAGGTATAACCAGAGAAATTCAAAGAGTAACCAGTGCTTGCATCTCAATAATGACTCCTCTGCCACTATCATCATAGACTCCAGCGATGAAACCCCAGAACCCCCAACTGCAGCTGCCTCACAGCCAAAACAGTCCTGGAACCCCTTTCCTGACTTTGCTCCTCAGAAGTTTAAAGAGAAAACTGCAGAGCAACTCCGTGTCCTTCAGGCAAGTTTTCTCAACAGTTCTGTACTTACAGATGAAGAATTAAATAGGTTAAGAGCGCAAACCAAACTTACTAGAAGAGAAATTGATGCTTGGTTTACAGAGAAAAATAAAACAAAAGCTTTAAAGGATGAGAAAATAGAAGTAGATGAAAGTAATGTAGGTAGTTCCAAAGAAGAACCTGGAGAAAATTCTCCTGGAGATGAAGCAGTTGCACCTAAGTCAGGAGGAACAGGCAAGATATGTAAGAAAACACCAGAGCAGCTGCACATGCTTAAAAGTGCATTTGTCCGAACCCAGTGGCCATCAGCAGAAGAGTATGACAAGCTGGCTGAAGAAAGTGGGCTTGCCAGAACAGACATAGTTAGTTGGTTTGGGGATACTCGTTATGCTTGGAAGAATGGTAACTTAAAATGGTACTACTACTATCAAAGCTCCAATTCAAGTAGTTTGAATGGTCTGTCTTCCCTTAGGAAAAGAGGGAGAGGCAGACCCAAAGGACGGGGCAGAGGCAGACCACGTGGGCGGCCCAGAGGAGGGAAAAGAATGAACACCTGGGACAGGGTACCATCGCTTATAAAGTTTAAAACTGGAACAGCAATACTTAAGGATTATTACCTGAAGCACAAATTTCTTAATGAGCAAGACCTTGATGAACTTGTCAACAGATCACACATGGGTTATGAGCAGGTCAGAGAGTGGTTTGCAGAAAGACAGAGAAGATCTGAGTTAGGTATAGAATTATTTGAGGAAAATGAAGAGGAAGATGAAGTTATTGATGATCAGGAAGAAGATGAAGAAGAAACAGATGATAGTGACACCTGGGAACCCCCACGACATGTGAAGCGGAAGCTTTCTAAATCAGATGACTAAAATGTAAGTGTTTAGCCTTTGTATTCATCATTATACACATGTTTTAACAGCTATCTTATTGGTTCACTCATCTTCATGTTAGTGTGTGTATGTGTGTGTGTATGTGTGTGTAGGCCAGAGGCTGATACTGTCTTCTTCTTTTGCTCTCTGCCATATTTTTTTGAGCAGCATTTCTCTGACTCTGGGGCTCACTGATTTAGCAATACTAGGTGTCCAGGAAACTCCAAAAGCTCCAAGGATCCACCTATTTCTACATCTTCAGTAGGAATATCAGTGTGCACTGCTGTGCCTGGCTCTTATGAGGGGTCTTGGATCTGAACTCGGGTTTGCATGTTTTTATGCAAGCACTTTAGTGACTTGAGCCATCTCCCTACCCCTTATCTTCACTTTTATTAATTTTTTAAAACTTTTTTTTTCCTAATAAGAGGACCAGGTACCACTAGTCATGACATGTATTACTATGATGTGGAGCTTGATTATTGTCCCTTTACTTATTTTCCATATAAAACACTTTAGTTTGTTTTAAAGAAAAGGAAGAAGGGAAACAGAAAACAAACAATAGAGGTAACTAAAAGGTATTTCATGTAACATTCTCTCTACTAATGCTTCATTTTTGTCTATGTAAGGAAACAATTAAAAAAACAAAACTAAAAATAAGGGCAAGTATACTGAAGGGAGAGACCATAGCACAAGGACTGATGGGTTCAAGGAAACAGAAATAAAAGTAGATGCTTTTTTCCTCCATTGTTGTCTCCCAAAATGTCATCAGACTTTTGCTAGAGTTTAAGATGCATTTTGCATTCAGTATCATTTTCTGTTAAAAGACAAAGGCCTATTCTAGGTCTTGTATTAACTCACCAGTGCTGAGGTGGCATCTGTTTTTAAGTAACTACAATGCAATTTTTTGTCATAAATCAAAAGGTAGATTACAGATTCAATATTTGATATAAATTAACTCAGTTACCTAAAATATCTGTTGCTCTTTAGGATAAGATAAACTTCCTATAATGTAAGTACTATGTTTGGTTAAAAAAATTCCTGCTGGATTTGGCTTCATATTCCCATAATCCTAACATTAAGAAACTGAGGCAGGAGGATTTCAAGTTTGTGGTTAGCCTGGGCTACATAGCAAAATACTCTCTTAAAAACAATATAAAATCTTCATAGTGCAAACGAATACAGTTTAAATCTAAAAGTTTTGGCATGCTCCTTAATAGATTGCAGATTAAATTAAAAATTTACTGTAGTTGCAGATAGTTGCCTGAAGTTAGGCCTTCAGTTCTTTGTATGTGAATTCAAACACTGGGGAGTGAGCTAGGGGATTGTTTATGCCAGGCAAGCACTCTACCACTAAGCTATATTCTCAACCCAGTATTTCAGTTCTTAATTCTTTTGGAATTCAGGAACATGGTTTTATTCTTTTCTGTTCTTTGTTTTGAGAATATT